>NC_086444.1:679124830-679287330 GCF_028390025.1 Pseudophryne corroboree
ATAAACGCATTATGCCCAGTTATAAAAAAGCAAAAAGCATCAGGGACATATTGGTGAAAACTGATATGGCAAAATTGAGAGTAAATCCCACACATTTCCTCACCAGGCGCAACGGTTGCTTTAAGTGCACCGGTTGCACCACTTGTTCCCACATGTCACCAGGGACCACGATAGCCCATCCTTTTTCAGGCAAGTCATTTAAGATACAGTGGCCCCTCACATGCAGCACGAAGTTTGTTGTTTATGCCATTATCTGCCCATGTGGGCGATATTACATCGGCAAAACAGAGTGCCAGTTCAAAATTAGAATGGCACAGCACAGATTGGCCATCCGAAATGCTCTGGCATCTGGCAGTGGAGATCAGCCTGTGGCCAAGCACTTCGTGACCTTTAGACATTCCATGGCCACGTTCAAACACCGTATTATTGATCACGTCCCCGAGTCCATACGGGGGGGTGATCGAGGTCGCAAACTACTACAGCTGGAGTCCATGTGGATCCATAGGCTCAATACTTTGAAACCTGGGGGGGTTGAATGAGAATTTAGGATTGATTAACTTTCTGTGAGGTTAGTTCAGCCCTGACACAATGATGCCGCACACAGTGAGAGGCAATTCCGGAGAGATTTCTGCTTATATTATTATCTGAAAAAATGTGTTCAGCAGAAGGTATCCACTTCAGAGTAAGCTGTCAGATATTTGTTGCCCGTCAAGATTTTGTGATTACAGCCAGCAGTTCCTTGGTATAATAACAAAAGGGGCCTTTTTTATGCAAATTTTTCTGTGTGCGCTTTCTGATGTTTTTAAATTGTTTATAGCACTAGCACTTTATATTGATGTACCATTGACGGCTATACGTCATCTTAAGCATCACTTCAGTCATTGTTTTGTTTACATGTAATTTGTCACACAGATTGCAGCGTCACCATGGCAACACCAAGGTCTTCCCAGCCAGGGTCAGCGATCTCGCGGGATCTGGAGACGCACCGGAGGTAACTCGAGTGACGCGGTGGTGAGTATGAGCGGTAGCCATGGCAACGCGGCTCGCACCCGTGACGTCACTTCCGGTCCCGCTGAGACGCACAGCCGGGCGGAAGCCATGAAGGGGTGGCCACACAGACACGCTGCAGCTGTGGAGTGAGTGGGGACAGGGGGTAAGTGTTTTGTCTATTTAAATCTTCACTGTTTGGCATATATATATATATATATATATATATATATATATATACATATATGGTCTGAAGAAGGGGAGCACGTCCCCGAAACGTTATCATCCAATACATGTTGTTTGGTGTACTATAAGTCTCCGAGTGCTGCCTCATTCTTGTCATCGTTGCATACAGGGGTCACACCCAGTGGAGGGCACAGGAGCAAGACAGCCCTGTGGGGGCAACAGGAGTGCCGGGATCTACAAGGAGATATACATATATTAGTGATGAGCGGGTTCGGATCCTCGGGATCTGAACCCGCCCGAACTTCACCTTTTTTTGCACGGGTCCGAGCAACTCGGATCCTCCCGCCTTGCTCGGTTAACCCGAGCGCGCCCGAACGTCATCATCCCGCGGTCGGATTCTCGCGAGATTCGTATTCTATATAAGGAGCCGCGCGTCGCCGCCATTTTTCACTCGTGCATTGGAGATGATCGTGAGAGGACGTGGCTGGCGTCCTCTCAGTTTCTATGTTCAGTGGGCTGCAAATATCTGTGCTCAGTGTGCTGCAAATATCTGTGCTCAGTGTGCTGCAAATATCTGTGCTCAGTGTGCTGCAAGTGCAAATATCTACGTTCTCTGCCTGAAAAACGCTCCATATCTGTGCTCAGTATGCTGCAAATATCTGTGCTAATTGCTTTATTGTGGAGACTGGGGACCAGCAGTATTATATAGTAGGAGGACAGTGCAGAGTTTTGCTGACCAGTGACCACCAGTATTATACGTTCTCTGCCTGAAAAACGCTCCATATCTGTGCTGCATTGTAGTATATAGTAGGAGGACAGTGCAGAATTTTGCTGACCACCAGTATAACTATATATATAGCAGTACGGTACAGTAGTCCACTGCTCTACCTCTGTGTCGTCAAGTATACTATCCATCCATACCTGTGGTGCATTTCAGTTTTGCACAGTTTGCTGACCACCAGTATATAATATATAGCAGTACGGTACAGTAGGCCACTGCTCTACCTACCTCTGTGTCGTCAAGTATACTATCCATCCATACCTGTGGTGCATTTCAGTTTTGCACAGTTTACTGACCACCAGTATATAATATATAGCAGTACGGTACAGAAGGCCACTGCTCTACCTACCTCTGTGTAGTCAAGTATACTATCCATCCATACCTGTGGTGCATTTCAGTTTTGCACAGTTTGCTGACCACCAGTATATAATATATAGCAGTACGGTACAGTAGGCCACTGCTCTACCTACCTCTGTGTCGTCAAGTATACTATCCATCCATACCTGTGGTGCATTTCAGTTTTGCACAGTTTGCTGACCACCAGTATATAATATATAGCAGTACGGTACAGTAGGCCACTGCTCTACCTACCTTTGTGTCGTCAAGTATACTATCCATCCATACCTGTGGTGCATTTCAGTTTTGCACAGTTTGCTAACCACCAGTATATAATATATAGCAGTACGGTACAGAAGGCCACTGCTCTACCTACCTCTGTGTCGTCAAGTATACTATCCATCCATACCTGTGGTGCATTTCAGTTTTGCACAGTTTGCTGACCACCAGTATATAATATATAGCAGTGCGGTCATAGGCGTGCGCAGGACATTTTATTAGGGGGTGCACAATTAGAAGGGCGTGTTTAGCACCGCCTATCAGGCGTGTCTACCACCACATATTGGCACTCAATGCAAACTAAATAATATAGAGAATTGATGCACAGATATATATATATATAGAGAGAGAGAGAGAGAGAGAGAGATAGATATATAGATATATAAAATCTGTTTAATATATGTTCAATTTGTATATTTTATTACCATGGATTATAGCCTAATCTCTCGAAATTTATATTGATATTGAATTTGAACTTGTCCTCCTCCAAGAGGAACGCTGTATTCTGTGGCGTTGGCACATGATGAGGAGAGAGAGAGCATTGGTGGGAGCATGAGCGGGCATACACACGGCATGACATCATCACGACACATCCTACAGGTTAGAGGAACTGGGAGTAGGATTACGTCAGTGATGCTGCACCATAAAAATGAATGACAGCCAGACTGAGTGGAGGCGGTGGCGGGCGCAATGGGCGGGAGGACAGAAATAAGCACACTCGGCGATCGCCGATACTGCAGCAGCAGGTGTGTGTGAAGGGGTTACAGACATTAGGGGGTGCCTGTGCGCACCAGGAACCCCCCCTGCGCACGCCAATGAGTACGGTACAGAAGGCTACTGCTCTGTGTCGTCAAGTATACTATCCATCCATACCTGTGGTGCATTTCAGTTTTGCACAGTTTGCTGACCACCAGTATATAATATATAGCAGTACAGTACAGTAGGCCACTGCTCTACCTACCTCTGTGTCGTCAAGTATACTATCCGTCCATACCAGTGGTGCATTTCAGTTTTGCACAGTTTGCTGACCACCAGTATATAATATATAGCAGTACGGTACAGAAGGCCACTGCTCTACCTACCTCTGTGTCGTCAAGTATACTATCCATCCATACCTGTGGTGCTTTTCAGTTTTGCACAGTTTGCTGATCACCAGTATATAATATATAGCAGTACAGTACAGTAGGCCACTGCTCTACCTACCTCTGTGTCGTCAAGTATACTATCCATCCATTCCTGTGGTGCATTTCAGTTTTGCACAGTTTGCTGACCACCAGTATATAATATATAGCAGTATGGTACAGAAGGCCACTGCTCTACCTACCTCTGTGTCATCAAGTATACTATCCATCCATACCTGTGGTGCATTTCAGTTTTGCACAGTTTGCTGACCACCAGTATATACTATATAGCAGTACGGTACAGTAGGCCACTGCTCTACCTACCTCTGTGTCGTCAAGTATACTATCCATCCATATCTGTGGTGCATTTCAGTTTTGCACAGTTTGCTGACCACCAGTATATAATATATAGCAGTACGGTACAGAAGGCCACTGCTCTACCTACCTCTGTGTCGTCAAGTATACTATCCATCCATACCTGTGGTGCATTTCAGTTTTGCACAGTTTGCTGACCACCAGTATATAATATATAGCTGTACGGTACAATAAGCCACTGCTCTACCTACCTCTGTGTCGTCAAGTATACTATCCATCCATACCTGTGGTGCATTTCAGTTTTGCACAATTTGCTGACCACCAGTATATAATATATAGCAGTACGGTACAGAAGGCCACTGCTCTACCTACCTCTGTGTAATCAAGTATACTATCCATCCATACCTGTGGTGCATTTCAGTTGTGCACAGTATATATAGTAGTAGGCCATTGCTATTGATATATTACTGGCATATAATTCCACACATTAAAAAATGGAGAACAAAAATGTGGAGGGTAAAATAGGGAAAGATCAAGATCCACTTCCACCTCGTGCTGAAGCTGCTGCCACTAGTCATGGCCGAGACGATGAAATGCCATCAACGTCGTCTGCCAAGGCCGATGCCCAATGTCATAGGAGAGAGCATGTAAAATCCAAAAATATAAAGCTCAGTAAAATTACCCAAAAATCTAAATCAAAATCGTCTGAGGAGAAGCGTAAACTTGCCAATGTGCCATTTACGACACGGCGTGGCAAGGAACGGATGAGGCCCTGGCCTATGTTCATGGCTAGTGGTTCAGCTTCACATGAGGATGGAAGCACTCATCCTCCTGCTAGAAAACTTAAAAGAGTTAAGATGGCAAAAGCACAGCAAAGAACTGTGCATTCTTCTAAATCACAAATCCCCAAGGATAGTCCAATTGTGAGGTGGTTTGTTTAAGTCAGGCACCCGGGGAGACACCTGTTATCCGTGGGACGAATATGGCCATTGACATGCCTGGTCAAATTACAAAAAAAATCACCTCGTCGGTGTGGAATTATTTCAACAGAAATGCGGACAACTGGTGCCAAGCCGTGTGTTGCCTTTGTCAAGCTGTAATAAGTAGGTGTAAGGACGTTAACCACCTAGGAACATCCTCCCTTATACGTCACCTGGACCGCATTCATCAGAAGTCAGTGACAAGTTCAAAAACTTTGGGTGACAGCGTAAGCAGTCCACTGACCACTAAATCCCTTCCTCTTGTAACCAAGCTCCTGCAAACCCCACCACCAACTCCCTCAGTGTCAATTTCCTCCTTAGACAGGAAAGCCAATAGTCCTACAGGCCATGTCACTGTCAAGTCTGACGAGTCCTCTCCTGCCTGGGATTCCTACGATGCATCCTTGAGTGTAACGCCTACTGCTGCTGGCGCTGCTGTTGTTGCTGCTGGGAGTCGATCGTCATCCCAGAGGGGAAGTCGGAAGACCACTTGTACTACTTCCAGTAAGCAACTGACTGTCCAACAGTCCTTTGCGAGGAAGATGAAATATCACAGCAGTCATCCTGCTGCAAAGCGGATAACTCAGGCCTTGGCAGCCTGGATGGTGAGAAATGTGTTTCCGGTATCCACCGTTAATTCACAGGGAACTAGAGAATTGATTGAGGTACTGTGTCCCCGGTACCAAATACCATCTAGGTTCCATTTCTCTAGGCAGGCGATACCGAAAATGTACACAGACGTCAGATATAGAGTCACCAGTGTCCTAAAAAATGCAGTTGTACCCAATGTCCACTTAACCACGGACATATGGACAAGTGGAGCAGGTCAGACTCAGGACTATATCACTGTGACAGTCCACTGGGTAGATGTATTGCCTCCCGCAGCAAGAACAGCAGCGGCGGCACCAGTAGCAGCATCTCGCAAACGCCAACTCGTTCCTAGGCAGGCTACGCTTTGTATCACCGCTTTCCATAAGAGGCACACAGCTGACAACCTCTTACGGAAACTGAGGAACATCATCGCAGAATGGCTTACCCCAATTTGACTCTCCTGGGGATTTGTGACATCGGACAACGCCACCAATATTGTGCGTGCATTACATGTGGGCAAATTCCAGCACGTCCCATGTTTTGCACATACATTGAATTTGGTGGTGCAGAATTATTTAAAAAATGACAGGGGCGTGCAAGAGATGCTGTTGGTGGCCCGAAGAATTGCGGGCCACTTTTGGCATTCAGCCACCGTGTGCCGAAGACTGGAGCACCAGCAAACAGTCCTGAACCTGCCCTGCCATCATCTGAAGCAAGAGGTGGTAACGAGGTGGAATTCAACCCTCTATATGCTTCAGAGGATGGAGGAGCAGCAAAAGGCCATTCAAGCCTATACATCTGCCTACGATATAGGCAAAGGAGGGGGAATGCACCTGACTCAAGCGCAGTGGAGAATGATTTCAACGTTGTGCAAGGTTCTGCAACCCTTTGAACTTGCCACACGTGAAGTCAGTTCAGACACTGCCAGCCTGAGTCAGGTCATTCCCCTCATCAGGCTTTTGCAGAAGAAGCTGGAGACATTGAAGGAGGAGCTAAAACAGAGCGATTCCGCTAGGCATGTGGGACTTGTGGATGGATCCCTAAATTTGCTTAACCAGGATTCACGGGTGGTCAATCTGTTGAAATCAGAGCACTACATTTTGGCCACCGTGCTCGATCCTAGATTTAAAACCTACGTTGTATCTCTCTTTCCGGCAGACACAAGTCTGCAGAGGTTCAAAGACCTGCTGGTGAGAAAATTGTCAAGTCAAGCGGAACGTGACCCGTCAACAGCTCCTCCTTCACATTCTCCCGCAACTGGGGGTGCGAGGAAAAGGCTCAGAATTCCGAGTCCACCCGCTGGCGGTGATGCAGGGCAGTCTGGAGCGAGTGCTGACATCTGGTCCGGACTGAAGGACCTGCCAACGATTACTGACATGTCGTCTACTGTCACTGCATATGATTCTGTCACCATTGAAAGAATGGTGGAGGATTATATGAGTGACCGCATCCAAGTAGGCACGTCAGACAGTCCGTTCGTATACTGGCAGGAAAAAGAGGCAATTTGGAGGCCCTTGCACAAACTGGCTTTATTTTACCTAAGTTCCCCCCTCTCCAGTGTGTACTCCGAAAGAGTGTTTAGTGCAGCCGCTCACCTTGTCAGCAATCGGCGTACGAGGTTACTTCCAGAAAATATGGAGAAGATGATGTTCATCAAAATGAATTATAATCAATTCCTCCGTGGAGACATTCACCAGCAATTGCCTCCTGAAAGTACACAGGGACCTGAGATGGTGGATTCCAGTGGGGACGAAGTAATAATCTGTGAGGAGGGGGATGTACACAGTGAAAGGGGTGAGGAATCGGAGGAAGAGGAGGAGGTGGACATCTTGCCTCTGTAGAGCCAGTTTGTGCAAGGAGAGATTGATTGCTTCTTTTTTGGTGGGGGCCTAAACCAACCAGTCATTTCAGTCACAGTCGTGTGGCAGACCCTGTCGCTGAAATGATGGGTTTGTTAAAGTGTGCATGTCCTGTTTATACAACATAAGGGTGGGTGGGAGTGCCCAAGGACAATTCCATCTTGCACCTCTTTTTTCTTTCATTTTTCTTTGCATCATGTGCTGTTTGGGGACTATTTTTGGAAGTGCCATCCTGACTGACACTGCAGTGCCACTCCTAGATGGGCCATGTGTTTGTGTCGGCCACTTGGGTCGCTTGGCTTAGTCACACAGCTACCTCATTGCGCCTCTTTTTTTCTTTGCATCATGTGCTGTTTGGGGACAATTTTTTTGAAGTGCCATCCTGTCTGACACTGCAGTGCCACTCCTAGATGGGCCAGGTGTTTGTGTGGGCCACTTGGGTCGCTAAGCTTAGTCATCCAGCGACCTCGGTGCAAATTTTAGGACTAAAAATAATATTGTGAGGTGTGAGGTGTTCAGAATAGACTGAAAATGAGTGGAAATTATGGTTATTGAGGTTAATAATACTATGGGATCAAAATGACCCCCAAATTCTATGATTTAAGCTGTTTTTGAGGGTTTTTTGTAAAAAAAACCCGAATCCAAAACACACTCGAATCCGACAAAAAATTTTAAGGGAGGTTTTGCCAAAACGTGTCCGAATCCAAAACACGGCCGCGGAACCGAATCCAAAACCAAAACACAAAACCCGAAAAATTTGTGACTAAGCTAAGCGACCCAAGTGGCCGACACAAACACCTGGCCCATCTAGGAGTGGCACTGCAGTGTCAGGCAGGATGGCACTTCAAAAAAATTGTCCCCAAACAGCACATGATGCAAAGAAAAATGAAAGAAAAAAGAGGTGCAAGATGGAAGTGTCCTTGGGCCCTCCCACCCACCCTTATGTTGTATAAACAGGACATGCACACTTTAACAAACCCATCATTTCAGCGACAGGGTCTGCCACACGACTGTGACTGAAATGACTGGTTGGTTTGGGCCCCCACCAAAAAAGAAGCAATCAATCTCTCTTTGCACAAACTGGCTCTAGAGAGGCAAGATGTCCACCTCCTCCTCATCGTCCGATTCCTCACCCCTTTCACTGTGTACATCCCCCTCCTCACAGATTATTAATTCGTCCCCACTGGAATCCACCATCTCAGGTCCCTGTGTACTTTCAGGAGGCAATTGCTGGTGAATGTCTCCACGGAGGAATTGATTATAATTCATTTTGATGAACATCATCTTCTCCACATTTTCTGGAAGTAACCTCGTACCCCGATTGCTGACAAGGTGAGCGGCTACACTAAACACTCTTTCGGAGTACACACTGCAGGGGGGGCAACTTAGGTAAATTAAAGCCAGTTTGTGCAAGGGCCTCCAAATTGCCTCTTTTTCCTGCCAGTATACGAACGGAGTGTCTGACGTGCCTACTTGGATGCGGTCACTCATATAATCCTCCACCATTCTTTCAATGGTGACAGAATCATATGCAGTGACAGTAGACGACATGTCAGTAATCGTTGACAGGTCCTTCAGTCCGGACCAGATGTCAGCACTCGCTCCAGACTGCCCTGCATCACCGCCAGCGGGTGGGCTCGGAATTCTTAGCCTTTTCCTCGCACCCTCAGTTGCGGGAGAATGTGAAGGAGGAGCTGTTGACGGGTCACGTTCCGCTTGACTTGACAATTTTCTCACCAGCAGGTCTTTGAACCTCTGCAGACTTGTGTCTGCCGGAAAGAGAGATACAACGTAGGTTTTAAATCTAGGATCGAGCACGGTGGCCAAAATGTAGTGCTCTGATTTCAACAGATTGACCACCCGTGAATCCTGGTTAAGCAAATTTAGGGATCCATCCACAAGTCCCACATGCCTAGCGGAATCGCTCTGTTTTAGCTCCTCCTTCAATGTCTCCAGCTTCTTCTGCAAAAGCCTGATGAGGGGAATGACCTGACTCAGGCTGGCAGTGTCTGAACTGACTTCACGTGTGGCAAGTTCAAAGGGTTGCAGAACCTTGCACAACGTTGAAATCATTCTCCACTGCGCTTGAGTCAGGTGCATTCCCCCTCCTTTGCCTATATCGTAGGCAGATGTATAGGCTTGAATGGCCTTTTGCTGCTCCTCCATCCTCTGAAGCATATAGAGGGTTGAATTCCACCTCGTTACCACCTCTTGCTTCAGATGATGGCAGGGCAGGTTCAGGACTGTTTGCTGGTGCTCCAGTCTTCGGCACACGGTGGCTGAATGCCGAAAGTGGCCCGCAATTCTTCGGGCCACCGACAGCATCTTTTGCACGCCCCTGTCGTTTTTTAAATAATTCTGCACCACCAAATTCAATGTATGTGCAAGACATGGGACGTGCTGGAATTTGCCCACATGTAATGCACGCACAATATTGGTGGCGTTGTCCGATGTCACAAATCCCCAGGAGAGTCCAATTGGGGTAAGCCATTCTGCGATGATGGTCCTCAGTTTCCGTAAGAGGTTGTCAGCTGTGTGCCTCTTATGGAAAGCGGTGATACAAAGCATAGCCTGCCTAGGAACGAGTTGGCGTTTGCGAGATGCTGCTACTGGTGCCGCCGCTGCTGTTCTTGCTGTGGGAGGAAATACATCTACCCAGTGGGCTGTCGCAGTCATATAGTCCTGAGTCTGCCCTGCTCCACTTGTCCACATGTCCGTGGTTAAGTGGACATTGGGTACAACTGCATTTTTTAGGACACTGGTGACTCTTTTTCTGACGTCTGTGTACATTTTCGGTATCGCCTGCCTAGAGAAATGGAACCTAGATTGTATTTGGTACCGGGGGCAAAGTACCTCAATCAAGTCTCTAGTTCCCTGTGAATTAACGGTGGATACCGGAAACACGTTTCTCACCATCCAGGCTGCCAAGGCCTGAGTTATCCGCTTTGCAGCAGGATGACTGCTGTGATATTTCAGCTTCCTCGCAAAGGACTGTTGGACAGTCAATTGCTTACTGGAAGTAGTACAAGTGGTCTTCCGACTTCCCCTCTGGGATGACGATCGACTCCCAGCAGCAGCGCTAGCAGCAGTAGGCGTTACACTCAAGGATGCATCGGAGGAATCCCAGGCAGGAGAGGACTCGTCAGACTTGACAGTGACATGGCTTGCAGGACTATTGGCTTTCCTGTCTAAGGAGGAAATTGACACTGAGGGAGTTGGTGGTGTGGTTTGCAGAAGCTTGGTTACAAGAGGAAGGGATTTAGTGGTCAGTGGACTGCTTCTGCTGTCATCCAAAGTTTTTGAACTTGTCACTGACTTCTGATGAATGCGGTCCAGGTGACATATAAGGGAGGATGTTCCTAGGTGGTTAACGTCCTTACCCCTACTTATTACAGCTTGACAAAGGCAACACACGGCTTGACACCAGTTGTCCGCATTTCTGTTGAAATAATTCCACACCGACGAGGTGATTTTTTTTGTATTTTGACCAGGCATGTCAATGGCAATATTCGTCCCACGGACAACAGGTGTCTCCCCGGGTGCCTGACTTAAACAAACCACCTCACCATCAGAATCCTCCTTGTCAATTTCCTCCCCAGCGCCAGCAACACCCATATCCTCATCCTGGTGTACTTCAACAGTGACATCTTCAATTTGACTATCAGGAACTGGACTGCGGGTGCTCCTTCCAGCACTTGCAGGGGGCGTGCAAATGGTGGAAGGCGCAACCTCTTCCCGTCCAGTGTTGGGAAGGTCAGGCATCGCAACCGACACAATTGGACTATCCTTGGGGATTTGTGATTTAGAAGAATGCACAGTTCTTTGCTGTGCTTTTGCCATCTTAACTCTTTTAAGTTTTCTAGCAGGAGCATGAGTGCTTCCATCCTCAGGTGAAGCTGAACCACTAGCCTTGAACATAGGCCAGGGCCTCAGCCGTTCCTTGCCACTCCGTGTCGTAAATGGCACATTGGCAAGTTTACGCTTCTCCTCAGACGATTTTGATTTAGAGTTTTGGGTCATTTTACTGAGCTTTATTTTTTTGGATTTTACATGCTCTCTACTACAGTATGACATTGGGCATCAGCCTTGGCAGACGACGTTGATGGCATTTCATTGTCCCGGCCATGACAAGTGGCAGCACGAGGTGTAAGTGGATCTTGATCATTCCCTATTTTACCCTCCACATTTTTGTTCTCCATCTTTTAATGTGTGGAATTATATGCCAGTAATATATCAATAGCAATGGCCTACTACTATATATACTGCGCACAACTGAAATGCACCACAGGTATGGATGGATAGTATACTTGACGACACAGAGGTAGGTAGAGCAGTGGACTACTGTACCGTACTGCTATATATATAGTTATACTGGTGGTCAGCAAACTGTGCAAAACTGAAATGCACCACAGGTATGGATGGATAGTATACTTGACGACACAGAGGTAGGTAGAGCAGTGGCCTTCTGTACCGTACTGCTATATAGTATATACTGGTGGTCAGCAAACTGTGCAAAACTGAAATGCACCACAGGTATGGATGGATAGTATACTTGACGACACAGAGGTAGGTAGAGCAGTGGCCTACTGTACCGTACTGCTATATATTATATACTGGTGGTCAGCAAACTGTGCAAAACTGAAATGCACCACAGGTATGGATGGATAGTATACTTGACGACACAGAGGTAGGTAGAGCAATGGCCTTCTGTACCGTACTGCTATATAGTAAATACTGGTGGTCAGCAAACTGTGCAAAACTGAAATGCACCACAGGTATGGATGGATAGTATACTTGACGACACAGAGGTAGGTAGAGCAGTGGACTACTGTACCGTACTGCTATATATATATATAGTTATACTGGTGGTCAGCAAACTGTGCAAAACTGAAATGCACCACAGGTATGGATGGATAGTATACTTGATGACACAGAGGTAGGTAGAGCAGTGGCCTTCTGTACCGTACTGCTATATAGTATATACTGGTGGTCAGCAAACTGTGCAAAACTGAAATGCACCACAGGTATGGATGGATAGTATACTTGACGACACAGAGGTAGGTAGTGCAGTGGCCTACTGTACCGTACTGCTATATATATAGTTATACTGGTTGTCAGCAAACTGTGCAAAACTGAAATGCACCACAGGTATGGGTGGATAGTATACTTGACGACACAGAGGTAGGTAGAGCAGTGGCCTTCTGTACCGTACTGCTATATAGTACATACCGGTGGTCAGCAAACTGTGCAAAACTGAAATGCACCACAGGTATGGATGGATAGTATACTTGACGACACAGAGGTAGGTAGAGCAGTGGACTACTGTACCGTACTGCTATATATATAGTTATACTGGTGGTCAGCAAACTGTGCAAAACTGAAATGCACCACAGGTATGGATGGATAGTATACTTGACAACACAGAGGTAGGTAGAGCAGTGGCCTTCTGTACCGTACTGCTATATAGTATATACTGGTGGTCAGCAAACTGTGCAAAACTGAAATGCACCACAGGTATGGATGGATAGTATACTTGACAACACAGAGGTAGGTAGAGCTGTGGACTACTGTACCGTACTGCTATATATATAGTTATACTGGTGGTCAGCAAAATTCTGCACTGTCCTCCTACTATATACTACAATGCAGCACAGATATGGAGCGTTTTTCAGGCAGAGAACGTATAATACTGGTGGTCACTGGTCACTAGTCAGCAAAACTCTGCACTGTCCTCCTACTATATAATACTGCTGGTCCCCAGTCCCCACAATAAAGCAATTAGCACACTGAGCACAGATATTTGCAGTACACTGAGCACAGTCAGATATGGTGCGTTTTTCAGGCAGAGAACGTAGATATTTGCACTTGCAGCACACTGAGCACAGATATTTGCAGCACACTGAGCACAGATATTTGCAGCACAATTTGAAGCCCACTGAACATAGAATCTGAGAGGACGACAGCCACGTCCTCTCACGATCATCTCCAATGCACGAGTGAAAAATGGCGGCGACGCGCGGCTCCTTATATTGAATACGAATCTCGCGAGAATCCGACCGCGGGATGATGACGTTCGGGCGCGCTCGGGTTAACCGAGCAAGGCGGGAGGATCCGAGTCTGCCTCGGACCCGTGTAAAATGGGTGAAGTTCGGGGGGGTTCGGATCCCGAGGATCCGAACCCGGTCATCACTATATTATACCATATCTTCTTTTAGTGTATAGTTGATATTTGAGTATAGTTTTCCCTTAAGTGGGTAGTAAATATCAAAGACTCACTCCCAATTGTCTCCACTCAGGAGAGCGGCGCTGGATCACCAACAGCTGGGATGCCAAACATGAGTATCAGGGTTCAGGGATAGGGTTAGGGCCCTGGTGGAGGAAGGTTAGGGTTAGGCACTAAAGGGGGTTAGTGTTACGCACTAAGGGGGTGATTAGCCATAGCCGCCACCCCCCTGAGAGTTAAGGTAGAGGACAGGGGGGTAAAAATATTTACCCTCTCCGATGTCGGGATCTTCACAGTCGGGATGCTGCGGTCAGTCACATGACCACCGGCATCCTAACCTTCCGGGATTTAGTATGTATTCCAATTAACCTACCACCAGTATGTATTTAAAAAGGGAACATTTTAGAATGGCAAGTGATTTGCAATCCTTCTTTGAGAATGATTTCCTGGTCACTGTAAGCTTCACTTAATACATTCCATTATATTGGTACTTTAACAGAATGCAAAGAAAGGGGTTTCTCTGGCACTTGCAGAGACAATAAAGGTGATGCAAATAATTACCCAAGAGCAACTGAGGGTTATTTTTCTGAATGTTACGAAAGACCAATTGCTTATTCATTTAATCCTGAAATGAGCTAAAAATGTGCACCGGATATTTTTCGGGTTTTGTGTTTTGGTTTTGGATTCGGTTCCGCGCCCGTGTTTTGGATTCGGACGCGTTTTGGCAAAACCTCCCTGAAAATTTTTTGGCTGATTCGGGTGTGTTTTGGATTTGGGTGTGATTTTTCAAAAACCCCTCAAAAACAGCTTAAATCATAGAATTTGGGGGTAATTTTGATCCTATAGTATTATTAACCTCAATAACCACAATTTCCACTCATTTCCAGTCTATTCTGAACACCTCACAATACTATTTTTAGTCCTAAAATTTGCACCGAGGTCGCTGGATGACTAAGCAAAGCGACCCAAGAGGGCGTCACAAACACCTGGCCCATCTAGGAGTGGCACTGTAGTGTCAGCCAGGATGGCACTTAAAAAAATTGGCCCCAAACAGCATATGATGCAATGAAAAGAGAAAAAGAGGTGCACTGTGGTCGCTGGACGGCTAAGCTAAGCGACACAAACACCTCAATATCACAGGAATTTTTCGTTCTAATCAATGGTATTATTGGTCCAAATCACTGGAAGAAAATGACAAAATCACTGGAATTATTCGTTCTAATCAATGGTATTATTGGTCCAAATCACTGGAAGAAAATGACAAAATCACTGGAATTATTCGTTCTAAATAATCAATGGTATTATTGGTCCAAATCACTGGAAGAAAATGACAAAATCACTGGAATTATTTGTTCTAATCAATGGTATTATTGGTCCAAATCACTGGAAGAAAATGTCAAAATCACTGGAATTATTCGTTCTAATCAATGGTATTATTGGTCCACATCACTGGAAGAAAATGAAAAAATCACTGGAATTATTCGTTCTAATCAATGGTATTATTGGTCCAAATCACTGGAAGAAAATGACAAAATCACTGGAATTATTTGTTCTAATCAATGGTATTATTGGTCCAAATCAAAGGAAGAAAATGACAAAATCAGTTGAATTATTCGTTCTAATCAATGGTATTATTGGTTCAAATCACTGGAAGAAAATGGAATGGATGGATACTTGCAGTGACACAGAGCTGCAAGATACAGCAATGGCCTACTGTACACAACTATATACTGTTGGGTCACCAAAATGCTGCACTGTAATACTATATATACTGCTCACAAAATGCTGCACAGATATGGAATGGATACTTGCAGTGACACAGAGCTGCAAGATACAGCAATGGCCTACTGTACACAACTATATACTGTTGGGTCACCAAAATGCTGCACTGTAATACTATATACTGGTCACAAAAATGCAGCACAGATATGGAATGGATACTTGCAGTGACACAGAGCTGCAAGATACAGCAATGGCCTACTGTACACAACTATATACTGTTAGGTCACCAAAATGCTGCACTGTAATATATACTGCTCACAAAAATGCTGCAGATATGGAATGGATACTTGCAGTGACACAGAGCTGCAAGATACAGCAATGGCCTACTGTACACAACTATATACTGTTGGGTCACCAAAATGCTGCACTGTAATACTATATATACTGCTCACAAATATGCTGCACAGATATGGAATGGATACTTGCAGTGACACAGAGCTGCAAGATACAGCAATTGCCTACTGTACACAACTATATACTGTTGGGTCACCAAAATGCTGCACTGTAATATATACTGCTCACAAAAATGCTGCACAGATATGGAATGGATACTTGCAGTGACACAGAGCTGCAAGATACAGCAATGGCCTACTGTACACAACTATATACTGTTGGGTCACCAAAATGCTGCACTGTAATATATACTGCTCACAGAAATGCTGCACAGATATGGAATGGATACTTGCAGTGACACAGAGCTGCAAGATACAGCAATGGCCTACTGTACACGACTATATACTGTTGGGTCACCAAAATGCTGCACTGTAATATATACTGCTCACAGAAATGCTGCACAGATATGGAATGGATACTTGCAGTGACACAAAGCTGCAAGATACAGCAATGGCCTACTGTACACAACTATATACTGTTGGGTCACCAAAATGCTGCACTGTAATATATACTGCTCACAGAAATGCTGCACAGATATGGAATGGATACTTGCAGTGACACAGAGCTGCAAGATACAGCAATGGCCTACTGTACACGACTATATACTGTTGGGTCACCAAAATGCTGCACTGTAATATATACTGCTCACAAAATGCTGCACAGATATGGAATGGATACTTGCAGTGACACAGAGATGCAAGATACAGCAATGGCTTACTGCACACAACTATATACTGTTGGGTCACCAAAATGCTGCACTGTAATACTATATATACTGCTCACAAAATGCTGCACAGATATGGAATAGATACTTGCAGTGACACAGAGCTGCAAGATACAGCAATGGCCTACTGTACACAACTATATACTGTTGGGTCACCAAAATGCTGCACTGTAATACTATATATACAGGTTGAGTATCCCTTTTCCAAATATTCCGAAATACGGAATATTCCGAAATACGGAATTTTTTGAGTGAGAGTGAGATTATGAAACCTTTGTTTTCTGATGGCTTAATGTACACGAACTTTGTTTAATACAAAAAGTTATTAAAAATATTGTATTAAATGACCTTCAGGCTGTGTGTATAAGGTGTATATAAAACATAAATGAATTGCGTGAATGTACACACACTTTGTTTAATGCACAAAGTTATAAAAATGTTGGCTAAAATGACCTTCAGGCTGTGTATATAAGGTGTATATGAAACATAAATGCCTTCTGTGCTTAGACTTATGTCCCATCGCTATGATATCTCATTATGGTATGCAATTATTCCAAAATACGGAAAAATCCCATATCCAAAATACCTCTGGTCCCAAGCATTTTGGATAAGGGATACTCAACCTGTACTGCTCACAAAAATGCAGCACAGATATGGAATGGATACTTGCAGTGACACAGAGCTGCAAGATACAGCAATGGCCTACTGTACTGTACTACTATAAGTATAATTAATTATATACTGGTGGTCCCCAGTCCCCACAATAAAGCACACTGAGCACAGATATTTGCAGCACACTGAGCACAGATATGGAGCGTTTTCAGGCAGAGAACGTAGATATTTTAAGCACACTGAGCACAGATATTTGCAGCACACTGAGCACAGATATTTGCAGCACACTGAGCACAGATTACGGAGCTTTTCAGGGAGAGAACGCAGCCACGTCCTCTCCATTCAATCTCCAATGCACGAGTGAAAATGGCGGCAACGCGCGGCTCTTTATATAGAATATGAATCTCGCGAGAATCCGACAGCAGGATGATGACGTTCGGCCGCGTTTGGGTTAACCGAGCAAGGCGGGAAGATCCGAGGCTGCCTCAGAACCGTGTAAAATGGGTGAAGTTCGGAGGGGATCGGATCTCGAGGAACCGAACCCGCTCATCTCTATTAAAAATACAAGTATGTCGGGGCGTGGCCTGGCCGGCATTGAAGGTGGAGGTGCCTGACTGGGGTTCGGGGCTGAATCCCCTCTCCTTCACCCTCAGTGGACCCCTTCCTACCTATACGCTGCCACGCTAGCCCCATTACTCCTTTACCTGTCAGGACAGCATGTCCGCAGAGTCAGGGGCCGCTTCTCAGCATCCCTGCAGGTTGCGGCCTGTCCTCCATATTGAAGCCGGGGCCTGGTTTAGGAGTCCAGGCGGACTCCCCGGAAGCCGCTTCCCGCCCTTCTGCACCTCCGAACCTCGCTGCCCACCGGATGGTCGCCCGCACTGCCTGCCCTAAAGACAGATCCCCTACATAGAGCTCCCAGTGCGGCTCTCTCCCCCGGCCACCCGCGACCAGATGTGGCGGGTCTCCGGCCCTCTGCAGGCACCCGGCGCAACGCAGTCTCCAGCAGCTCACTGTAACTGGCTGCCTTAATCCTGGCTCACTGGGGCTGCTGTTCTTGCTGGGATTCTCTGCCCTCCTGCACACACTACAGACAGAGTGCTCCACTTGGCTGCCTTATCCCCCACTGTCCCTGCTCCTGTGCATCCTGGCTTGATCTGAGGATTAGGCTGCATAGAGTCACCACTGGGATTCCGGCTGTGTCCCACAGTGGGAGCGACAGCCGGGACCTCACTTAGAGCCAGCAATGGGAACTCGTGTTCCGGAGCTGCACTCACGAGTTGGAGGTTTGTCGCACAGCCCCGTGATCGTGACAGGGCTTCAGCTCTAATCTTGCAGTGCTGTGAGTATCATCTCTCCCATACACCGAGGTGCCATTAACTGGGAGGTAGAGGGGTACTTGGAAGCTGATCACGCCATTCAGGCGGCACACAGTGGCCATCTTTACAGCTAGAGACAGCTCCTTACACAGTGATCACTGACATAAGGCTTACGGCACCTACCTTGCTGGATATCACACATACCTTAACCCAGATTTTGAATGTAACAGGAGGCCCCACTACAGTTTACATGAATTACCTCCACCTGTCTGTTGCACGCCATCTCCCGAAGATGCTGAGATAATTGCTAGTGGGAACATACACGGGGATCTGCTGTTTTTTCTTAGTTTGGCTAACTGACATATTACTTCTTTACGACGTTTAGTTTATACGCCCAGTATATTCTCACCGCTATTGTATTCTACTGTTACCCATCATGCCCAGATCTAAAAAGTCTGTGCCTCCTGCGGACCTCACTACGTTTATATCTAAAATGAAGCCTGGGTCCACTAAACCCGCATCTGCTTCTCAATCTGCTGCAGCTTCAGGCTCAGAAGAGGAAACGCACTGCTCAGATACTTCTATGAAAGAAGGCATAGCCTCCATTTTTGTTGAGATGAAATCTCTTAAGAAAGCATTCCATTCTTAGATTCACAAAGCTATATCGGGCTTAAAAGCAGAGATCTCTGAATTAGGGCCACGTACCAACGATGTCGAACAAAAAATAGATGAGGTAATTAACTTTCAACATGATATGGAACGATCGGTTTGCATCATGAAGAGGACATCCATTTCTTACAAGACCAGCAAAGAGGATTTTAAAAATAGGGCTTACGCAATAATTTGTGCATTAAGGGGGTCATTCCAACCAGATTGCTCACTGCGGGTTGGAACCACACATGCACCGGCGCCGCAGTGCGCCGGTGCATGGCAGTCATCGCTGCCTAGTGATCGCCTCTGAGACAGAGGCGGTTGCTGGGTGGGAGGGGGCTGAACGGCGGCATTAAGCCGCCATTTAGGAGGCGCGATCCGGCCAATGCAGGCGCGGCCGGACTATTGGGGGGCGGGCCGCGGCGGCTGTGTGGCCCCTCACGCAGCCGCTGAGGCCAGTGGCAGCGACAAACAACTCCCGGCCAGCCGCAGGAGCTGCGCTGGCTGGGAGTTACTCCTGAAATACAAAAGCATCGTCACTCTGCGTTGCTTTTGTATTTGTGCGGGGCGGACTAACCCTGTGCTGGACGTCCTCCCGCATGTCAGGGAAGATGATCGTAGCTGTGCTAAATTTAGCACAGCTACGATCAACTCGGAATGACACCCTAAGAACATTCCTGAGACTATTGAACCGACTCAGCTAGAGGACTTTCTAACCCGCTTTTTTCACCATCTTCTACCTGATCTCCCATCAGAATTTTTGCTAGTAGACAGGTGCCATCGCTCTCTACAACAGATGCCTTTCTCTACATCTCTGCCGAGGGATGTAGTCCTACGTTGCCATTATTTTAAGACCAAGGAGAGGGTCCTGGCGGCTGCACGAGAACAGGACACTTGTCTCTTTGAAACTCACCATCTTTTAGTATTTCAAGACTTGTCTCCTATCACGCTCAAGCGACGATTTGACCTCAGGGACTGCACCCAGATTCTTCGGGACAATCAGATTCGCTAGTGGGGTTACCCCTTTGCGCTGATCGTACAACTGGATGGTAAATGGCTGATAGCAAGATCAAAAGAGAAAGCCACTCATCTTCTTCGAAAGCTCAATCTACCTGTTCCGTCAAAGGCCCTATCCTCGTCTTCACAGACTGAGTCTTCGTCTATGTGTCCCTCAGGTTCCTCTCTACCTCAAAGAGCACCTAGGCGGCTATGGTCAGCAGTTTCTGTTAATGTCTCAAACGGAAGTGTTCCTCCTTGATAAGATTCTTATTACTGATTTGATGCTTTCTCATCGTTTCATAATCACAGGTTTTTTCAACTTTCCACGTGACATCTATCTTTTAAGCTTTGTTTGATTTTAATGTGTTTTGCTTGTTATGTTGTGTCAGTTATGTCCTATTATGCATGGGTCCTATATCCCCGTAGGGGTTCCCTTACGCGATGTTGTGATGTCTATAGACGGTCTACACCACGCCCCCCACCTGGCCTTTAGAGCTGGTTTTGAGCTTCCTCTTACATCCTAGAGGATGCTGGGGTCCACATTAGTACCATGAGGGTATAGATGGGTCCACCAGGAGCCATTGGCACTTTAAGAGTTTGAGAGTGTGGGCTGGCTCCTCCCTCTATGCCCCTCCTACCAGACTCAGTTTAGAAAATGTGCCCAGAGAAGCCGGTCACAGCTAGGGGAGCTCTACAGAGCTTTCTAGAAAAATGTGATTTTAGAGTTTTTTATTTTACAGGGAGGCTGCTGGCAACAGCCTCCCTGCAGCGTGGGACTAAGTGGGGAGTAGTGTCCGCCCTGCGAGGTCTGAGCCACTTACTTCACTGACAGGGCACTGAGCTCCTGAGGGGATAGATCATTCCCCACCACAGGGGATCGCTCATCCCTTACAGAGCTGAAGATTGTGGCGAATAAGTCACTGACCCCCCTAGGAAGCGGGGGGTCGGTGTAAAGATGGCGGCTGCAGGGTAGGAGCGCAGTATTAACTGTGCTCCGGGATGGCTCAGCGGTACATAGTGCAGCGCACTGAGGGGCGCCCTGGGCCAGCGCTTACAACCTACACTGGTCACAAAGCCTGTCGGGGTCCCAGGATCTCAGCCAGCATCAATCCTCAGGCCAGTATAATCAGATGAAGAGCGGGAAGACAGCGCCTTTTGGTGGCGGAGCTTCTTCTCAGAGCGGACCCAGCAGCGTTCAGCGCCATTTTCCTGCCTGCACAGCGCTGATCAGGAGAAAGAAGGTCCCTCCACAGCAACTCCAAATATCTCTCACGATACCAGGGGGTTGTAGAAGGGGGGAGGCTGCAATACGACTGTGTATCCTATTAAGGTGCACAGTCAGCGCTGACAAGTGGTCTCCCTTTGGTTATTAGCGCTGTGTGGGTTGGCTCTAATCTCTGTGTCTCTCTTGCATTCTTGGGAGGGAAACTCTGTCTGCCCTCCCCTGTGTGTGTGTGGAGTGTTTTGTGGTCTCCTTTAGCTATGTCCAGGGACACTGTGTCATATGCTGCAGATGATTATATCCTCCCAGGATGATCCCATTCCATGTAATCAGGATAGCACTGGTTTAGCACAGATTCCAACAAGGGAACCTGAGTGGTTTTCCTCTATCAAATCTTGGATTTCTCAGATTTCAGACAGGGTTGCAAGTAATGAATCCGCAACCCAGGTATTACAGAACTCTGTGGGAGTATGGCCCGATTCTGGTACCTCAGGACGCTGCGCTATATACTCCCTTAAACGTGCGCTTGTTCATGTCATGCAAGATGACACGGATACCGATTCTGATACCACAGATGGTAAAGGGGATGTGTTGCGGGGATCTGCCTCTCTTGCAAAGGGGGTGCAATTGTTGATAGAGGCTTTCAGGGATGTGTGGAATATTAATGATACCACACCTGAGCAGGTTGAGGAGGCTTTTTTCACTGAAAATTAGAAAGCCTCGCTAACCTTCCCTGCGTCAAAGGAATTGAATGCTATATTTGAGAAAGCATAGGAAAACCCTGAGGAAAAATTCCAGATCCCTAAAAGGGTCCATGTGGCGTTTCCTTTCCCTGAGGAGGATAGGAAAAAATGGGAAAGCCCACCAATTGTTGACGCATCTGTGTCCAGACTCTCAAAAAAGGTGGTTTTGCCTGTTCCGGGATCTACAGCCTTAAAGGAGCCGGCTAATCGAAAGATTGATAATACACTTAAATCAATGTACACTGCTTTGGGGGCAATATTACATCCCACTATTGCTAGTGCATGGATTGCAAAAGCTATAGTAAAATGGTCAGGCACCTTACTTGAGGATTTGGATACAATGGATAAGGGTGATGTTGAATTGTTTTTGCGTAACATTCACAATTCAGCAGGTTTTATGGTAGAATCCATGAAAGACCTGGGTTCCATGGCTACTGGGATCTCTTCCATGTCTGTTTCAGCTCGTTGGGGACTGTGGCTACGCCAGTGGTCAGCTGACGCGGAATACAGGAAAAGTGTGGAGTCCCTACCCTACACAGGTCAGGCTCTCTTTGGGGAAGCTTTGGATGCGTGGCTATCCATGGCTACGGTGGGTAAGTCTCCGTTCCTTCCCTCAGCTGCACCTGCTCCGAAGAAATCCTTCTCTTCATCAGCATCGCAGTCCTTTCAGCCTAACAAGCCTAGAAAGGTCAAGCCGTCCAATACCTTCTTTAGGGGAGGTCGAGCTAAGTCCAAGAAACTTGCTGTGGCAGGTTATAAGGAAACTAAGCCTGCTTCCAGTACGCCGAAGTCCTCCGCATGATGGTGGACCACTCGGCCTTGAGGTCGGGCCAGTGGGAGTGAAACTCAGACATTTCAGTCACGTCTGTGTATCATCCGGCCTGGATTTTTCAAATCAGGCTTCCCAGCTCTGCTGGTGGACAGGATTATCCTACAAGCAGCGGTTCAGAAGTTGGTGGAGGCACTGGTCATTGTGTCAGTGCCTCTTCATTCCCAAGCCACGGGTTACTATTCAAACCTTTTCGTGGTACCAAAATCGGATGGTTCGGTCAGGCCCATTCTGAACCTAAAATCCCTGAACCCCTTTCTGAAGGAGTTCAAGTTCAAAATGGAGTCTCTCCGGGCGGTGATATCTGGTCTGGAAGAGGGGGAATTCCTAGTATCCCTGGATATCAAAGATGCATACCTCCACATTCCGGTTTGGCTACCGCATCAAGCTTATCTCCATTTTGCATTACTGGACTGTCATTTCCAGTTCCAGGCCCTGTTATTCGGCCTCTCTACAGCACCAAGGGTGTTCACCAAGGTGATGGCGGAGATGATGGTTCTACTCCGAAAACAGGGGGTGAACATCATTCCGTATCTAGATGATCTACTGATAAAAGCATCGCCCAAGGAGGAGCTGTTGCAGTCCATTGTACTCACGACTTGCCTACTCAGAGTCCACGGTTGGATTCTGAATCTTCCAAAATCTCACTTGGAACCAACCCGGAGGTTGTCTTTTCTGGGGATTATCCTCGACACGGAAGTGCAGAGGGTGTTTCTTCCGCAGGAAAAGGCGTCGGTGATACAAACAATGGTCCAGGATGTCCTGAAGCCAGCCCAGGTGTTGGTTCATCAATGCATTCGCCTTTTGGGGAAGATGGTAGCCTCTTACGAGGCTCTCCAGTACGGGAGGTTCCATGCTCGGGCCTTCCAACTGGATCTCCTGTTGGACAAGTGGTCAGAATCTCATCTACACATGTACCAGAGAATTTGTCTGTCACCAAAGGCCAGGATTTCACTCCTCTGGTGGCTCCAATTGCCTCACCTTCTGGAGGGCTGCAGGTTCGGGATTCAGGAATGAGTCCTTTTAACCACGGATGCGAGCCTCCGAAGCTGGGGCGCAGTCACGCAAGGGGAAACCTTCCAAGGAAGGTGGTCAAGTCTGGAAGCCGGCCTGCCGATCAACATCCTGGAACTAAGAGCCATCTATAACGGTCTTCTTCAGGCGGCCCATCTTCTAAGAAATTGGGCCATTCAAGTACAGTCGGACAATGTAACGACAGTAGCTTACATAAACCGACAGGGCAGAATGAAAAGCAGAGCTGCAATGTCAGAGGTGACAAGAATCATCCTCTGGGCAGAAAAACACGTGTTGGCGCTATCTGCGATCTTCATTCCGGGAGTGGACAACTGGGAAGCAGACTTCCTCAGCAGACACGATCCCCAACCAGGGGAGTGGGGTCTCCATCCAGAGGTATTCAAGGAAATAACAGATCTTTGGGGGTTACCCCAAATAGACATGATGGCCTTTCGTCTCAACAAGAAGCTTCAAGGCTATTGTTCCAGATCTATGGACCCACAAGCAGTGGCAGTGGACGCCCTGGTGTCTCCATGGGTGTTCCAGTCGGCGTACGTGTTTCCACCACTCCCAATCATTCCAAAAGTTCTAAAGCTCATAAGGAGAACAAGAGTTCAAGCGATCCTCATTGCGCCAGATTGGCCAAGACGGGCTTAGTACATGGACCTTCTAAATCTTTTGCAGGAAGAGCCAAGGCCTCTTCCTCTTTGGGAGGACCTGCTGCATCAGGGGCCATTCACTTATCAAGACTAACCACGGCTACGTTTGATGGCATGGAGGTTGGACGCCTGATACTAGCTCGGAAGGGCATTCCAAAGAAGGTCATTCCTACCCTGATATAGGCTAGGAAAGGGGTAACGTCTAAACATTACCATCGTATTTGGAAGAAATATGTCTCTTGGTGTGAGTCCAAGAAGTTTCCTGTGGTGGAGTTTCAACTGGGACGTTTTCTCCTCTTCCTGCAAGCAGGTGTGGATATGGGCCTGAGGTTGGGATCTGTGAAGATCCAGATTTCTGCCTTGTCCATTTTCTTCCAGAAACAATTGGCTGCCCTCCCTGAGGTTCAGACCTTCTTGAAGGGAGTTCTGCACATCCAACCTCCCTTTGTACCGCCTACGGTGCCTTGGGACCTTAACGTGGTGTTGCAGTTTCTCCAGTCTGACTGGTTTAAGCCTCTACAGGAGGTTGAGGTCAAATTTCTTACATGGAAGGCTGTCACGTTGTTGGCCTTAGACGTGTGTCAGAATTGGGGGCTTTGTCCTGTAAAAGCCCTTATTTGATCTTCCACGAAGATAGAGCTGAGGTCCGGATACGTCAGCAGTTTCTTCCAAAGGTTGTGCCGGCATTTCATATCAACCAACCTATTGTGGTGCCAGTGGCTACTGACTCCACAAATTCGTCAAAGTCCTTGGATGTTGTGAGGGCTTTGAAAATCTATGTGAAGAGGACTGCTCTTCACAGGAAATCGGACTCTTTGTTTATCTTGTACGATCCCAAGAAAATTGGGTGCCCTGCTTCAAAGCAGACTATATCTCGCTGGATTAGGTTCACTATCCAGCATGCTTATTCTACGGCAGGATTGTCGTGTCCTAAATCTGTTAAGGCCCACTCTACTCGTAAGGTGGGGTCTTCCTGGGTGGCTGCCCGGGGTGTCTCAGCGTTACAACTTTGCCGAGCAGCAACTTGGTCTGGGTCGAACACGTTTGCTAAGTTCTACAAGTTCGATACTTTGGCCTCTGATGATCTGAAGTTCAGTCAATCAGTTCTGCAGGAGACTCCGTGCTCTCCCTCCCATTCTGGGAGCTTTGGTACATCCCCATGGTACTAATCTGGACCCCAGCATCCTCTAGGACGTAAGAAAAAATAGGATTTTGGTTACCTACCGGTAAATCCTTTTCTCGTAGTCCGTAGAGGATGCTGGGCGCCCGCCCAGCGCTTCATTTTCCTGCTTTCGTTATCTGGTTCAGTACAACTTTGTTTAGTTATGTACTGCATTGTTACTTGGTAAGTAATGTTTCAGCAGTTGCTGAGTTTTTCAAGCTAGTTAGCTTGATGTGCCTTGTATGTGTGAGCTGGTATGAATCTCGCCACTATCTGTGTTAAATCCTTCTCTCGAAGATGTCCGTCTCCTCGGGCACAGTTTCTAGACTGAGTCTGGTAGGAGGGGCATAGAGGGAGGAGCCAGCCCACACTCTCAAACTCTTAAAGTGCCAATGGCTCCTGGTGGACCCGTCTATACCCCCATGGTACTAATGTGGACCCCAGCATCCTCTACGGACTATGAGAAAAGGATTTACCGGTAGGTAACCAAAATCCTATTTTTTCCCCATTTGTTGCCTCTTCCGGGTGCTCAAATATTTGGACTCGCCCTCCTGGGCTAGTTTATGTTTCTATTTTTTTCTTTCGTATTTCTGCTCTTGTCTTTTTACTTCTAGGTACTTTCCAACTTCTCTTCTGCTCTTTTCCTTTACTCTCTTTCTGTTTTTTCTCTTGGAGGTCCACCGTGTACTTTGTGAGGATTTCTTTTGGGCTTTCACGAATATAGTGATAGGTCGACTAACATAATTACCTACAATGTCAAGGGGTTAAACAGCCCCAAGAAATGAACTAAATTGTTTCTTTTTTTGAAGTAGGCTAGGGGGGACATAGTGTTTTTGCAAGAGACACATTTTAGGGGGTCGACCCATCCTAAATTACGCTCTAAACGTTATCCTGTTGCTCTACATGCTTGTGATCATTTGCATAAGAAACAGGGAGTGGCCATATTAATAGCGGCCCACCTACATTTAGAGTCGGAAAAAATCTTACGAGATAAAAGGGGTAGATACCTTATAGTGGTTGGTAAACTGAATAACATTCCTGTTACCTTAGTTAATGTTTATGCCCCTAATATTAATCAAGTTTCCTTTTTTGCTTCCTTAAACTCTAAACTTTCGCAATATAGGAAGGGCAATGTTTTGTTGGCAGGGGACTTTAATACGGTCCTTCATGATAGATTGGATCGTTCTCACCCCTTACCATCCTCACAATCTTATAATAGCAGTTGTAATTCTAAGGCATTACTCTCCTTACTTAAGGCCCATTTATTGTTTGATTCCTGGAGAGTATCTGACCCACTAGCTAAAGATTATACGTTCTTCTCTTCGGTACACAAACTTTATACCAGAATTGATATGATTATGATTGTAAGAGATTTGACCTCTAAAATTCCCAAAATTTCTATACTTCCGATATCGTGTGTCACAACTGAGGGCTGGTGCTGACCAGGGGGAGCCTCAGTTGTAGGGGCTGAGGTATATGTGTACCTGGGAGGCAGTACAGGGTTCTTAGACAAGCAGGGAACCTTTAGAACAAATGCCCGAAGGCGTGACCAAGACAACGAAGGAAAGTTCAAAGGTTTATTAAACACAGTTCAGAGGAATACGGATGACTTGGTACAGGTAACAGGAATCACAGTTCAGAGAAATACTTGGGATCGATGACGGAACACCGATGGAGACTTGGGATCGATGGCGGAGCACCGATGGAGACTTGGGATCGATGGCGGAGCACCGATGGAGACTTGGGATCGATGGCGGAGCACCGACGGAGACTTGGGATCGATGGCGGAGCACCGATGGAGACTTGGGATCGATGGCGGAGCACTGATGGAGACTTGGGATCGATGGCGGAGCACCAATGGAGACTTGGGATCGATGGCGGAGCACCGATGGTGACTGGGGATCGATGGCGGAACACCGATGGTGACTTGGGATCGATGGCGAAACACCGATGGAGACTTGGGATCGATGGCGGAACACCGATGGTTACTGGGGATCGATGGCGGAACACCGATGGTTACTGGCAGGGCAGAGCACCGCTGGAAGCTAGAAGCTGGAAGCCGGTCTCAGGTAACTGCCAGTCACAGGGAGCAATGTAGACACTGCAGAGTCAGGCTGTACAGCAGAGAAAGTCCATGGAAGAACTGCACACTGGAATCACTGAAGACAATTGAAGCACTGACATCTTTCCAGCCCCAGGAACAAGATATTTATACCAGCTGGGAAACAGGGATTGGCTGGCTGATTAAGCAGAGTCTAGAGTGCAGCTGCTGGGTAATTAGGTAGAAACCAGAGTGCAGCTGATAGGCTGAAAAGTAACATGTGATGAAAACAAACATGGCTGCGCCCATGTTTGAACTTGGAGGGAAAGACTGTTTGTAACTTGCATGTGAGTTTTAACCATGAAGCTGCCAGAATCACAGTGAAGAGATTTGAGACATTGAGATGCAGCGTGCTGCATGCAGATAGTGCAGATGGAATCCAGGCTTGGAACACTGGGACAGTCTCAGGAGGCATTTGGAAGGTAAATACTGATAAGGAATTACCTGGATCGTGACATCGTGGTTAGATCATGCTCCAGTGTCCTTAGTATTATCGGGCATAGCACGTGACTCCCCTCCACCATCTTGGTGTCTTAATGATGCTCTCCTTCAGCGTAAAGATGTAGTGGATCAGATTACTAAAACGTTAACTGATTATTTTGATATTAATCGGACCCCTGATATTAGTGACATGACACTTTGGGAGGCGCACAAGGCGGTTCTCAGGGGTCATCTTATCCAAATTGCCTCGAGATTGGCTAAATCCCACACTAAGGCGGTTTTAGATTTAACTGAACAACTTCATCAACTGGAAGAAATCCATAAGTAATTTCTCAACCAAGCTGATCTGTAACAGTTACTTAAGGTTAAGGGAGAGTCAAATATACTACTATCCCATAAAACTGAACAATGTCTTAGAAGACTAAATCAATTATACTATGAAAAGGGGGACAAAGCGGACAAAATTCTCGCAAGAAAGCTGAGGGCTCAAATCTCTTCTAAAAATATTTTATCGATCAAAACTCCGCATGGGGTACTGACTCATGATCCGGATAGAATCCTCGCAGAATTTAAGGATTTCTATAAAACATTGTATAATGCTGATGTTAATACCCTTCCTTCTTCGCAGTTTCATGAGGGTATCGATTCCTTTCTAGACAAATGTAATCTGCCCACATTAAGCCAATCTTTGGTTACTCAACTAGGTACAAAAATAACTCTTAAGGAATTAGAAGATGCTCTTAAACTCCAAAACCGGGGGCCCGATGGCTTCTCTATTTTATACTTTAGGAAGTTTAAAAATATCTTACTACCTCACCTATGCAGATCGTTTAATAGATTTCTCGCGGTGAACCCCTATCTCCATGCACGCTAGAGGCTCGCATTGTCTTAATTCCCAAATCTGGGAAAGACCCCACTGTTTGTTCTAGTTATCACCCTATTTTGTTATTGAATAATGATATTAAACTCTTTGCCAAAATTTTGGCTTTACGATTGAACTCCGTTCTTCCACAGCTTCCCAGGCCGACAAGCTAGAGACAATACCCAGAGGACAATTGATCTTGTTCATGTCATTAATAAATTTAAGCTACCTTCTGTACTTCTCTCACTAGACGCGGAAAAGGCTTTTGATAAGATTCTTTGGCCTTTTATGTTTGCCAGCCTGGGAGGAAGCATACTTACTGGTATTCAAGCACTGTATTCTAGCCCTTCGGCGAGAGTAAGAGTGAATGGTAAAGACTCTGGTCTATTTCGGATACATAATGGCACATGGCAGGGATGCCCTTTATCACCCCTTATCTTTGCCATGACGACCGAGCTCCTGGCATGAATGATATGTTCTAATGAAGATATCAAAGGAATCACAGTCGGAGATGTTGATTACAAGTTATCATTATTTGCGGATGATGTCTTGCTTACTCTCTCTTCCCCCCATATTTCCATTCCCAATTTGTTCCAAACCTTATCCTCTTACTCTACTCCGGCTGTCGCATTAATTATACTAAATCAGAAGCTCTCCCTCTTCACATTAAAGAAGATACTAGAATCATTCTAGCTAAAAACTTTAGCTTTGCTTGGCGCACCAAGAAAATACAATATTTGGGTCCTTATACAGCGAAAATTTCCCTGCTCTTTTTCATACTGTTGTGACTGATATACGTACATGGGAGAATCAGGTACTATCATGGTTCGGTTGTATAGTTACGATTAAGATGAATGTTTTACCTAGAATATTATACTTGTTGCAAACACTCCCAGTCTGTGTACCATCAGAAGCCATGAGCCAAATGCAAAAGTCAATACTTAAGTTCATTTGGTCTGATAACCCCCCACCCCCTCCCCCGGCTCAGTGCCTCTACTTTAATCAGGAGCCCGTTAGGTGGAGGTAGAGGCCTGCCTGATAGAAAATATTATCACGCTACTCATTTAAGTCAGGCGTTTGTTTGGTTCTCGCATTCCCCTAACCTGCCCTGTTACAGATTGAGTGAGCGGAGACCAAGATCTCATCCTTGGTTTCTCTTCTATTGCCATCACAACATCGTCTGGAGGCACGTACTTGTTCTCCTTCTACCAGGTGTTAGGCGCCGGGGTCTGCTTGTCTGCGTGGCCCGGCGCCTAGCAACTAGAGACGCCGTGTGCGTACAGCCGCCGGCTCCCTAGCAACGCTAGACGCCGGGCGCGCTGAGCCGCACGGACCCTAGCAACGGGGACGCCACTGGCGGACCGCGTTCCCCGTTGCTAGGCTTTAGGAATTAATATATTCACCTGCTCTCTGGCCGTGCAGCAAGGCAGCTGCACGGCATTTATTCCAATCAGCCTTTTAGCAGCTGATTGGAGGACTCCTTGTTAAATACACTCCCAGGGCTTCTCACAGACGCCGGTAATAGCTTCCTGCATGCTGCCTTTGTTTGCTGAGAGTCTGTTTCCAGTCCTGCTGTATCCGGTCATTCCAGTCCTCAGAAGTCCGGTATTCGGGAGTTGTCATCTCATCCCAGGAGGTCGTTTGGTTCCCTGGAGTCCTGACTGATCACCGTTTTATATCCAGTGGTGTTCGTGAGTTGCAGCTCTGCCGTGTGTTGCGGCTCAGCCGCTTTACCTTTTATATTTTGTTTTTGGAGCATTTGCGGAGGGTTCCGCTTCCACAAGTCCTCTCTGGTACTCGGCGGTGCCGGGTAGGAGAATTGGACAAGTGGATATTTTGGTTGTCCTTTTCCCTGGCGGTTTCTCCGCACATATTATAGTTTTGAGTTAGCTTAGCCCCTGGCCTGGTTGTTTAGTTAGAGGGCCTCTTGTTATCACCCTGTCTCGGATTTCCCTTTGTCTCTCATTAAGACCGGGGGGCATCGGAGTTGGGCAGACATAATCCGCCCTTCAAACGCGGCTGCAAGGGCTCAAGAAACCATAGTCTCGCAGGGGATTTCTGACAACACGGGTGAGACAACAGAGTTAGGGCGCCAGGGGCTATTTTCCTGTCCTGCTCCCTTCCCCAGCATTCCGTTCCAGTGCTCCGGTCCTTGCCATAAGATCTCCTCTGACCAGAGTGCTGGAATCATAACATTATTACCGGCCTTACCAAAACTTAAAATTAAACGGGGTTTAATTTTTTCTCATTCAGTTTTGTGAGAGTTTATCGGCCTCATGAATCCGACAGGTTTAGGGCCAAATCCTGGTCAGCTCTTAGTCAGCCAGATTCAAGAACTTACTCAGATGGTTCAGGATCTTTCTCTTCGGGTGAAGTCGCAAGAAGATCTTTTGCGAGCTTCCCCAAGGGTAGTCCCTGAACCAAAGATGCATTTGCCTGACCGTTTTTCTGGTGATAGAAAAGAGTTTTTTTAATTTTAAAGAATCCTGTAAACTTTATTTTCATTTAAGACCAACTTCCTCGGGTACAGAATCTCAGCGGGTCGGGATTATTATTTCTTTACTCCAGGGGGATCCTCAGACCTGGGCATTTGGTTTAAGAGCAGAGGATCCTGCATTTTTGTCAGTTGACGCTTTTTTTAAGTCTTTCGGGCTCTTGTATGATGACCCTGATAGAGAGGCGTCCGCTGAAAGTCAGCTGCACGCTCTCAAACAAGGTAGAAATCCTGCGGAGGTTTATTGTACGGAGTTTCGCCGTTGGTCGAACGACTGTGGCTGGAATGACCCAGCCCTGCGCAGTCAGTTTCGCCTTGGCTTATCAGAGTCTATAAAGGACAGTCTCCTTCAGTACCCCGCTCCTGAGACTCTCGATAAACTCATGGAGCTTTCTATTAAGATTGATCGTCGTCTCAGAGAGCGGAGGGCTGAAAGAGGAGCACCTGTAAGGTCAAGTCCGTGTGTATATTCCATTCCTGAAGACGTAGAGGAGCCCATGCAGATGGGTCTCTCCCGGCTGTCTCCTGAGGAAAGAGCCAGAAGGCAAAATTCTGGTCTTTGTCTGTACTGTGGGGGTAAGGGACATTTTGCTCGTAATTGTCCGAACAAGTCGGGAAACGCTTTGACCAGGTGAATTGTGAGGGGGTTCACCTAGGTCTGCAGCTTATCTCCTCGAATAACTCCCTTTTAGTCCCAGTTAAAGTTTCCTTTGGCAGCCTCAGTTCTTCGGTGTCGGCTTTTGTTGACAGTGGAGCTGCAGGAAACTTTATGGATTTAACTTGGGCTAAGGCCTTAGGCATTCCTCAGTTACCTTTGGGTAGGTGTGTCACCATGCATGGCTTAGATGGGAGTCCGCTGTCCAATGGGATTATTTCTCTCCGTACACCCCCTGTACTACTTACAGTAGGAGCTCTACATTCTGAGAAAATCGAGTTCTATCTTACACATTGCCCAGCAGTTCCAGTTGTTCTGGGTCACCCTTGGCTGGCCTTTCATAATCCCACCATTGATTGGCGGTCGGGGGAGATTTCACAATGGGGTACTTTTTGTGATAAGGAATGTATCACGTTTCCAGTCAGAGTAGCAGCTATCATTCCAGAACTCATTCCGGTGGAATACCAGGAGTTTGCTGATGTTTTCTCCAAAGGCAATGCGGACATTCTGCCTCCCCATCGGCCTTATGATTGTGCTATTGAGTTAATTCCTGGCGCCGCATTGCCAAAGGGAAGATTATATGCATTATCCGGGCCAGAAACTGCGGCTATGAATGATTATGTTAAGGAGAGCCTTGAGAAAGGATTTATTAGACCATCAAAATCTCCTTTAAGTGCAGGCTTCTTCTTTGTGGAGAAAAAGGATGGCTCGCTTAGACCTTGCATTGATTTTAGAGCCCTGAATAAGATCTCAGTTAAAAACACCTATCCTTTGCCGTTGATTTCTGTACTCTTTGATCAGTTACGTTCTGCTGTGATTTTTTCTAAAATTGACCTTAGAGGAGCGTACAACCTCATCCGAATTAAATCTGGAGATGAGTGGAAAACGGCCTTCAGTACTCAGTCGGGTCACTACGAATACCTGGTGATGCCGTTCGGTCTGTCCAATGCTCCAGCAGTTTTTCAGGACCTCATTAACGATGTGCTCCGTGACTTCCTAGGGAAATTCGTGGTCGTTTACTTAGACGACATCCTGATTTTTTCTGAATCAATAGAACAACATGTTACCCAGGTGCGTCTGGTTCTTCAAAAGTTACGTGAGAATCATTTATATGCCAAGCTGGAGAAGTGTGAGTTTCATGTCACGGAAGTATCTTTTTTAGGGTACATAATTTCCCCTCAGGGATTTTCCATGGAACCAAAGAAACTCCTGGCCATCCTTAGTTGGGCGCAACCCACCAATTTAAAAGTAATTCAGCGCTTTTTAGGGTTTGCGAATTATTATAGGAGGTTCATTCATTCTTTTTCTGACCTGGTTGCTCCCATTGTAGCTCTGACAAAGAAAGGAGCGGATCCTACCAACTGGTCGCGTGAAGCTGAGTTGTCCTTCCGGGCCTTGAAACAAGCCTTTGTCTCGGCTCCAGTCCTCAGACATCCTAATCCGGAATTGCCCTTTGTGGTGGAGGTTGATGCCTCGGAGGTTGGAGTGGGGGCTATCCTTTCTCAAAAGGATCCGGAGTCTCTGGAGTTACATCCTTGTGCCTTTATGTCCAGGAAATTCTCCTCCGCTGAATCCAACTATGACGTTGGTAATCGGGAGTTACTGGCGGTAAAGTGGGCTTTCGAGGAGTGGAGGCATTGGCTGGAGGGAGCAAAACATACTATTTCGGTATTGACTGACCATAAGAACCTGCAATACATTGAATCGGCTAAGCGGCTTAATGCCCGGCAGGCACGTTGGGCATTATTTTTTACTCGTTTCAAATTTATAATCACTTTCAGGCCTGGTTCCAAGAATACTAAGGCTGATGCCCTGTCACGTAGCTTTCTTCCGGTTCACAATAACAATCCTGTTACCCCCATACTTCCATCTTCGGTCATCTGGGCGGGCCTCACACAAGATTTATTTACCCAGTTAAAACAGCTTCAACACCAAGCTCCTAGAATTACTCCTGCTGGTCGTCTTTACGTCCCTGAGTTTTTGAGAGCTACTGTTTTAACGGAATTCCATGATAACAAAGTTTCAGGGCATCCAGGAGTTTCTAAGACATTGGAGTTAGTCTCTCGCTCAGTATGGTGGCCTGGTCTTTCTAAAGACGTCAAGGAATTTGTTTATTCATGTCAGGTTTGTGCACAGCATAAGGTTCCCCGTTCCTTGCCTATCGGGCAACTTATGCCCTTAAATGTTCCTCTCAGGCCATGGTCTCATATTTCCATGGATTTTGTGGTTGACCTTCCCCTTTCAGCCGGATTCCGAGTCATATGGGTGGTAGTGGACCGTTTTAGTAAAATGGCTCATTTTATTGCTCTTCCCCGATTGCCTTCTGCCCAAGGGTTGGCAGTTTTGTTTCTCCGCCATGTATTCAGGCTTCATGGGTTGCCTACTGATATTGTTTCTGATTGGGGTCCACAATTCATCGCACAATTCTGGAAATGTTTTTGTGCCTCATTGAAGATGAAATTGTCGTTAACATCCGGTTACCACCCACAATCCAACGGGCAAACCGAACGAGTTAACCAATCATTTAAACAATATTTGCGCTTGTATTCAGCCAAACTCCAGAATGATTGGTCCGAGTTTCTTCCGTTGGCTGAATTTACTTACAATAATTCTTGTCATTCCTCCACTAAAGAGTCTCCATTCTTTTCAGTTTTTGGTTTTCACCCCAGAGCTAATTCTTTTTTTCATCATTCCTCAGTCTCCTCGCTAACCTTAACCTCCCATCTCAGAGCCATTTGGAAAAAGGTGCACCTTGCTCTCAGAAAAGCGGCCTTTCGAGAGAAGAAATTTTCTGACAGGCTCCGACGTCCTTGCACTTTTAAGGTGGGAGATAGGGTGTGGTTGTCGACTCGCAACAACAGGCTTCGACAATCCTCGGCTAGACTGGGACCCAAATTTATTGGGCCATTTCTTATTATTAAAAAAGTCAACCCAGTTGCCTTTCGGTTACGTTTACCAAGATCTCTCAGGATTGGAAATACGTTTCATTGTTCCCTGTTGAATCAATACGTTTCTTCCAGTAGATTTCCTCGGAAGATCTCTCAGGGTAGATCTCCAGTGGATGTACAGGGACAACAGGAGTTCTTGGTAGAGAAGGTTCTCGATTCCAAATTGTCCCGGGGTCGGCTGTATTTTCTAGTTCACTGGAAAGGCTATGGTCCGGAGGAAAGGTCTTGGGTCCTGGATAAGGATCTTCATGCCCCGAGGCTCAAGAGGGCATTTTTTCGGGAATTTCCTCAGAAACCTGGCTTTAGGGGTTCCTTGACCCCTCCTCAAGGGGGGGGTACTGTTAGGCGCCAGGGTCTGCTTGTCTGCGTGGCCCGGCGCCTAGCAACTAGAGACGCCGTGCGCGTACAGTCGCCGGCTCCCTAGCAACGCTAGACGCCGGGCGCGCTGAGCCGCACGGACCCTAGCAACGGGGACGCCACTGGCGGACCGCGTTCCCCGTTGCTAGGCTTTAGGAATTAATATATTCACCTGCTCTCTGGCCGTGCAGCAAGGCAGCTGCACGGCATTTATTCCAATCAGTCTTTTAGCAGCTGATTGGAGGACTCCTTGTTAAATACACTCCCAGGGCTTCTCACAGACGCCGGTAATAGCTTCCTGCATGCTGCCTTTGTTTGCTGAGAGTCTGTTTCCAGTCCTGCTGTATCCGGTCATTCCTGTCCTCAGAAGTCCGGTATTCAGGAGTTGTCATCTCATCCCAGGAGGTCGTTTGGTTCCCTGGAGTCCTGACTGATCACCGTTTTATATCCAGTGGTGTTCGTGAGTTGCGGCTCTGCCGTGTGTTGCGGCTCAGCCGCTTTACCTTTTATATTTTGTTTTTTGGAGCATTTGCGGAGGGTTCCGCTTCCACAAGTCCTCTCTGGTACTCGGCGGTGCCGGGTAGGAGAATTGGACAAGTGGATATTTTGGTTGTCCTTTTCCCTGGCGGTTTCTCCGCACATATTATAGTTTTGAGTTAGCTTAGCCCCTGGCCTGGTTGTTTAGTTAGAGGGCCTCTTGTTATCACCCTGTCTCAGATTTCCCTTTGTCTCTCATTAAGACCGGGGGGCATCGGAGTTGGGCAGACATAATCCGCCCTTCAAACGCGGCTGCCAAGGGCATAGTCTCGCAGGGGATTTCTGACAACACGGGTGAGACAACAGAGTTAGGGCGCCAGGGGCTATTTTCCTGTCCTGCTCCCTTCCCCAGCATTCCGTTCCAGTGCTCCGGTCCTTGCCATAAGATCTCCTCTGACCAGAGTGCTGGAATCATAACACCAGGCTTACTTGTTCTGTGTGGTCCTTTTGCATTCGGCACTATGCTCTCTCTATGCACCCATCCCCCCTTACTCCTATCTGGGATAACCCAGATTTTCCCCCTGGTTCCCCTCTGCATTCCCATTCCTGGTTTCATTTAAATATACGCCCTAGGTTTGTTTTCGATCATATTGAAAACAACTCCTGGTGCTCTCTGGAGCTTCTCACTAACAAATATGGAATCTCTCGTCCCCTTTTCTTTGAATATTTACAACTCCGATCCTTCCTAAATTCATTGCCAAAATCAAATGTTTTTCGTCAATTTACCCCTTTTGAATGGTTATGCATTTATTCGTCGACACAGCAAGGTATTACATCAATAATATATAGCCTATTGCATTCTGCTGGTACAGATACTGTGCTCCTGCATGACGTAAATGGGAAAGTGAGTTGGGCCCCCCCGCCGACAGAGGATGCATGGGAAATCATTAGACAGAATGTTGCACAGTCCTCTATTTTGTGTCTGATTAAAGATAATTCTTATAAGGTGTACACCAGATGATATTTAGTTCCATCAAGACTGAATAAGATTTTTCCTGCATCCTCGTCACTATGCTGGAGGGACTGTGGTCATATTGGGGACTTTGTCCATATCTGGTGGTCTTGTCCTAAAATACGTCCAATTTGGGTCTGAATCGAATCCCTTATGGGGAAAGTTCTTTTGTCTCCTATCACTTTAGACGCATGGATGGCATTGTTGGGTTTATCATTACCTAATCTTAACCCGCCCACAAATAAGTTGGCTCTTCAAATACTGCATGCAGCATGATGCTCTCTGGCCAAACATTGGAAAAATACCGCACCCCCACGATCAACATGGTAATCTCCAAATTATGGTTTATTTCTTCAATGGAGAAAATTACTGCTTCCCTGCACGATAGGTCCGATACATATAATAGAGTCTGGGACCCCTGGTTTGCATATTCCAAAGTCTCTCTTTCTAGAATTTAAGAGGCTATTGTCTTAATATTATCTATTGTATATGTTTGCTAGTTGTCTTCATTGTGACCTTATATAGTCTGGATTATACCTGATGGACCTCCTCCTCCTCCTCCTCCTCTTCTTGTTCCTCCTCTTCTACTTCTTTCTTCTTTTTCATCTTTCCTCTTCTCTTTCCTCTTTTTATATACCTCATGAGGTTTATATATAACAAAACTTGCATCGAATGCGTTATGGTCCAGTGGACTGTATGTTTTTGATCTGGATGTTCTTATGTCTTTTCTATATATGTCTGACCATTCAATGTTTTGCAATAAAAATGTATTCTTTAAAAAAAAAAAAAAAAAAATACAAGTTTGTCCCCCAAGGTATTTAAAACAGCAAAATATTAAAATTCACATTATATACAACATTCTGGATAAACAATTCTCACAATTGTGGATCTTTGTAATGTACATAGTATCACAGCAAAAATATAAACTAAAAATTATACCTGAGGAATAGATTGATTCCATGGATTGTGTTTCAGAAATCAGAACGAGATAATTCACATTCATTTTTATTTTCTAACTAGTTACCAGCCCACCAAAATGACGGAAAAACATATCAGTAATGTCAGTGATGGTGGCTGTGCATGCCCGAATGGAGCAACACTTGAATTTCCCAGTCGGGAGCCATCTAGTGGCCACCGGCACGCAAAACACTTAAATTCCTTCCATAGCTGTAAGGAGCAGCATTAGCCTTTTATTATATGCAGCAGGATATGTTTATTTTGTCCATTTACTTTAATATATACTAATATATATTAGAGATGAGCGGGTTCGGTTCGTCGAGATCCGAACCCCCCCGAACTTCACCTATTTTACACGGTTCCGAGGCAGCCTCGGATCTTCCCGCCTTATCTCGGTTAACCCAAACGCGGCCGAACGTCATCATCCCGCTGTCGGGTTCTCGCGAGATTCGTGTTCTATATAAAGAGCCACACGTCGCCGCCATTTTCACTTACGGCGGACAGATTCCCCTTTTTACATATTACGGCAGACAGCGTCCCCCTTTTTACACATAACGGCAGACAGCGTGCCCTTGTTAAACATAGCGGCAGACAGCGTACCCTTTTTACACATAGCGGCAGACAGCGTACACTTTTTACACATAATGGCAGACAGCGTGCCCTTGTTACACATTACGGCAGACAGCATCCCCCTTTTTACACATTGCGGCAGACAGTGTCCCCTTATTACACATTACGTCAGGCAGATTCCCCATTTTTACACATTGCGGCAGGCAGATTCCCCCTTTTTACACATTGCGGCAAGCAGATTCCCCATTTTTACACATTGCGGCAGGCAGATTCCCCCTTTTTACACATTGCGGCAGACAGTCCCCCTTTTTGAAGAAAGAAAGAAAGAAAGAAAGAAAGAAAGAAAGAAAGAATGAATTATACTTACCCTCTCCGCTGGCTCAGGCTCCTCGGTGCAGCTTCTGGTCACGATTCCCGGGCAGGAGAGAAGGAGGAGGGAGGTGGAGGAGGGAGCCGCAGCAGCGCTGTGTTATTGGTGGAGGCGCTGCTGCTGCTGCCCCTCTGCTTCACTATAGGCTGTTCTCGGAAGACAGCCTATAGTGAAGCAGAGGGACAGCAGCAGCAGCGCCTCAACCAGTAAAAAAGCGCTGCTGCGGCTCCCTCCTCCACCTCCCTCCTCCTCCTTACCCCCGTGCCCGTGACCGCTGCGCTGCGCTGTGCTCCTCTCCGATTCCTGTGTCCTGCGGGCGGCTGTGTGCTGCGGGCAGCGGTTGGCCGCAGCACACAGCGGCATGTAATGAGTCAGTTTGACTCATTACATGCTTTGGGCCCCTGGACAGAGGCAGGCCCCAGTGCAACGCACTGGTTGCACTGGCGGTAGTTCCGCCTCTGTGTACAGTACAGTAGGCCATTGCTGTATCTTGCAGCTCTGTGTCACTGCAAGTATCCATTCCATAGCTGTGCTGCATTTTTGTGAGCAGTATATATAGTAGTACAGTGCAGCATTTTGGTGACCAACAGTATATAGTTGTACAGTACAGTAGGCCATTGCTGTGTCTTGCAGCTCCATGTCACTTCAAGTATCCATATCTGTGCTGCATTGTTGTGAGCAGTATATAGTAGTACAGTGCAGCATTGTGGTGACCAGTATACTACAGTACAATAGTCCAGTGCTGTTCTCGCTGCTCAGTGTCAGTTCTCCGTAGTATCGTCAGTGCTCAGTAAAATCAGTACTCAGTATAATCAGTGATTGATCAGTATAATCAGTTCTCAGTATAATCAGTGCGCTATTAGACGTGCGCCCGTTTTCCGCCATTAGTGTATTGGGATTTAGACAATTGATGAAGTTATTGTGTCCCCGGTACAAAATCCCATCTAGATTCCACTTCACTAGGCAGGCGATAATTAATTATTAATTACAGTGATCTTGTCAAATGATTCCAGTGATTTTGTCATTTTCTTCCAGTGATTTGGACCAATAATACCATTGATTAGAACGAATAATTCCTGTGCTTTTGTCATTTTCTTCCAGTGATTTGGACCAATAATACCATTGATTAGAATGAATAATTCCTGTGATATTGAGGTGTTTGTGTCGCTTAGTTTAGCCATCCAGCGACCACATTGCGCCTCTTTTTCTCTTTTCTTTGCATCGTGTGCTGTTTGGGGACTATTTTTTTAAGTGCCATCCTGTCTGACACTTCCGTATATGTCCAGTGGTACTGCCATTTGATATAATTCCCGACATTACTGCCATATAATTCCAGTGATTTTGTCATTTTCTTCCAGTGATTTGGACCAATAATACCATTGATTAGAATGAATAATTCCTGTGATTTTGTCATTTTCTTCCAGTGATTTGGACCAATAATACCATTGATTAGAACTAATAATTCCAGTGATTTTGTCATTTCCTTCCAGTGATTTGGACCAATAATACCGTTGATTAGAACGAATAATTCCTGTGATATTGAGGTGTTTGTCTCGCTTAGCTTAGCCATCCAGCGACCACAGTGCACCTCTTTTTCTCTTTTCTTTGCATCATGTGCTGTTTGGGGACTATTTTTTTAAGTGCCATCCTGTCTGACACTGCAGTGCCAATCCTAGATGGGCCAGGTGTTTGTGCCGCCCTCTTGGGTCGCTTAGCTTAGTCATCCAGCAACCTCGGTGCAAATTTTAGGACTAAAAATAGTATTGTGAGGTGTTCAGAATAGACTGGAAATTAGTAGAAATTATGGTTATTGAGGTTAATAATACTATAGGATCAAAATTACCCCCAAATTCTATGATTTAAGCTGTTTTTGAGGGGTTTTTGAAAAAAAAACACCCGAATCCAAAACACACCCCAATCCGACAAAAAAATTTCAGGGAGGTTTTGCCAAAATGTGTCCGAATCCAAAACACGTCCGCTGAACCGAATCCAAAACCAAAACACGAAACCCGAAAAATTTCCAGTGGACAACTCTAATATATATATATATATATATATATATATATATATATATATATATTTATATTTATAGTGGAGCAAGTAGAAATATTTTCTTAGTGGTACTGAGTGACGAAACTGGGCGTAGCCACGTGTTGTGAGGGGGCATGGCCACATGCTGCTAGTGGGAGTGGCTACGTGACACTAGCGGCGTGGCCACACGACAGCCCCTATTTTATGGGAAATCTGGAGGCAAGGCTAAAAATATATAGCAATTCCTCCAGTATAATAGAAATATATAGTGATACCTCCAGTATAATAGAAATATATAGTAATTAGTAATGCCCCCAATTTAATAACAATATATAGTAATACCTCCATTATAACAGGAAAATACAGCCACTGTCGCACTGACAAAGTTGGAGGAGCCGTCATGCTGCCAAGCACCATTGTCTTGTTGCTTTGTGGCACATTATAATTGTGGTAAATTGCCCACATTCTGGTGGGATCAGCTCCCTTCAAGGTAGTAGAAAACAAGCCCTGCACAGTCTGCACCTGAAGTGGAGGTTTATAATTCGGGATTTCTGAATTACACAGCTGCAGCTGGAGAGACAGAGGTGCAGGTTTCCTAACTCACTCAGAGACAGCAGGAAGTGCAAGAGAGGAGTTTAAAAATCCCAAACACCCACAGTGCATGGTGCTGATGCCTATTAAGGGCCAGTGAGCAGGGTCCAGTTTATATCGCCAGGGATTGTGGACATTGGCCGTGCCAGGAGATAATGGCATGTGTAGCTGCAAGCCACCCAGCAGAATGACTTTTAGCATGGGAAGTGCTAGGACCTTTTATGTTTGTGTTTCATTTTTCTGTATATACCTCATACATTTTAGTGCTGTGTGCAAGAAACAGCATTGGCCAATGTGCGTCGTAGGCACGCGCCAAAAATATAGGGGCGTGGCTTCATGGGGAAGGGGCATGGCCACATAGCTCCCTTTTACACAGTATGGCAAGCAGAGCTCCCTTTTACACAGTACTGCAGGTAGAGATCCCCTTTTACACAGTACGGCACGTAGAGTCCCCCTTTTACACAGTACGGCAGGTAGAGCCCCATTTTACATGTTATGGCAGCAGAGTCCCCCTTTTTACACATTAGGCAGCAGAGTCCCCCTTTGTTGCATATTACAGATACAGAGCCCTCTTTTTTCTACACATTAGGCAGGGAGAGTGGGTGGTTGTGTGTGTGTGTGTGTGTGTGTGTGTGTGTGTGTGTGTGTGTGTGTGTGTGTGTGTGTCTCAGGCAGGGAGAGAGAGAGTGTGTGAGAGAGTGTGTGTGTCAGAGAGTGAGAGAGAGAGAGTGAGAGTGTGTGTGTGTGTGTGTGTGTGTGTGTGTGTGTGTGTGTGTTTCTCTCATGTCACCTGTGGGGACGATCCGGCATCCAGGCCTGCCAGACGCAGACACTCATATATGTGTGCTCCCAATCCCTCTCCATTGCTGAGGTGGCAGTGGGTCTCACAGGCGGAATTAGCAGAGGTAGCGGCGGCTCATATATGGGAACTGGTGGCTGCAGTAGCGCTCCCACTCCCTCTCCATTGCAGAGGCGGCAGCGGGTCTCACAGGTGGAATTACCGCATGGGGGGCTGTGTAACACCAAATGGCACCTGCGGCACCACTCCCCATCCCTTACAGAGGCGGCAGCAGGAGACAGGTGACGGCGGACAGCAGAACTTTCACTACTACCTCACTAAATATAATGGCCGTACGTAGGGGTATGCTGCCAGATGGTGCGCCTTCAGTGCAGTTATGCTGTTGCCAAGGCACCATCAGCACACATCTGTTCATGGCCCTGATGTACCTGTGTTACCAAGTCCAAGCCTAGGGGGTATAGTAGGGTATGCCAGCGGCCGGGCTCCCTGCAGCCAGCATACCGGCGCCGGAATCCCGACTGCCGGCATACCGACAGCTGGGTGAGCGCAAATGAGCCTCTTGCAGGCTTGCTGCACTCGCCACGCTGCGCGCACCCTATTCTCCCTCCAGGGGGTTCGTGGACCCCCAAGAGGGAGAAAAGGTGTCGGTATGTCGGCTGTCGGGATTCCGGCGCCGGTATACTGTGCGCCGGGATCCCGACAGCCGGCAAACTGAAGACCACTCAAGCCTGGGTATGCTGTACTACAAGTGTCTGTGGTTGTAACTGGAAAACCTGCCTGCGAGTCCTTATTTACAGTACCTGTGTTACATTTGATGGCCCGTACTCTGGGTAGAAAATTTCGCTATTGAGTCGCCACACAAAAGCCTGTGGCGTGGACAAAGTATTTAACGGCAAAATACCATTTACGTGAGTAAAATAACCATAGTTATATTAAATCTGAGTTGCACTATGATAAGTTACCACTGTGATATTTAAACAGTTGCTATTTTTGTTTTTTTCATACAGTAAGTGCAAATGCTGTCTGCTATTAGATGCACCTGAACAGAGCAGGACACACACATTGTGGTCTAATTAAGCACTGCACTGCTGAGAGGGGAAAAAAAAACAGTTTTTTTTCTATGTTCTGTTTAACTCATGTATTGCTGGAAAAAGGTTTTTATGTTTTTGTGTGCAGTACTAAAAAGCTATCTGTTTGTGCAAACTAGCTTCTTATTTAAAAACACCAAAGTTTGTGTATACTCCATCTGCTATAAACGTGGAGGAACTTTTTCGTACTGTAGTAAATTGGCTAGCCTCACATCAGAAGACCGAGGAGCAAATGTTACAATTAATGACCCACTCAATGGGCACAACAAATACTACAGGGCATCGGAAGAAAATGTCTGTTTCAGATGACCCAGAGGCGTATTTATTAATATTTGAAAGGGTGGCACAGCGCTTAAAGTGGCCAGCTGAAACTTGGGCTGATAAGTTTGCCCCTATCTTACTGGTGAGGCTCAGAAAGACTAAGCTGAGCTAACAACTGCTGATTCAGGAAAATATGACTTGGTTAAAAGCATCATTCTAGCCCGGGCAGGTTTAGCTCCTTCTGGTAAAGCACAGAGCTTCCACGAATGGGCCCTACTGCCAGGGGTCCCAATTCAGAAGCAGGTGGCTGAACTTGCCAGACAAGGGCAGAGTTGGCTCCAGCCAGAAGACTGCACTGCCGTTCAGATTGTGGAGATGGTGGTAATTGACCAGTATATAAGAACACTGGGGCGTAATATGCAGCGCTGGGTCATACATGCTGATCCTCAGAACTTAGAGGAATTAATCACAGTATTGCAGCAGAATGAGACCACAGGAAATATGTCAAAAATGTCAGAAAAGAAACCAGGCAATGGGCGACCAGTTAAGATGGCAAAGCCGGTGGCCTGTGTCCCCATCTGTCACACCTATTCAAGAAAACACTGCTGAAGACTGAAGGGTCATTTGTTATGAATGTGGAGAGCCAAGTCATATAAGGTGGGACTGTCTCAGGAAAACAGAGCCTATGAAGTGTGGGCTTGCCAGTATGGGTGCTAAGTAGTACCCCGCTTTTTGCACAATGGTACCCCTGGATTCTAGACCCCATTATTGTGGGAAACTGTGTTACTGAATAGCTGAGCACTCCCAGCTATTATAGACTTGGGGAGTGAACTGACCCTGATCTCAGAGGCTGTCCTGGCCAGGCCACTGGAAAAGGTGCCAGGGTTAGTTTGAAGTGCTGTGCGACAAGGGCCCACAGAAAATTTCTCCCGAGTTCGAGTGAATCTCACCATAATGGGACACACTTGTGAGGTGGTCGCCGCAGTTGGTCCTAAGCTTCCCTATCTTCTCAAATTGGGAAGCAATTTCCCAGGGTTTAGTGAGCTCTTAAACGTACCACAGAGACAAAACTACTGTTAAGTCTCCAAGACCATACCTCAAAAAAGGGAGAAGACTAGAAAAGCATGACCAGACCACTTTGGAGAGAAAACCTCTACATATCTGTCAGGAATCTGCATTTCTCATACGTCCTAGAGGATGCTGGGATCCACTTCAGTACCATAGGGTATAGACGGTTCCGCAGGAGCCATGGGCACTTTAAGAGTTTTCAAGGGTGTGAACTGGCTCCTCCCTCTATGCCCCTCCTCCAGACCTCAGTTTAGAAAATGTGCCCAGGCAGACTGGATGCACTCCAGGGGAGCTCTACTGAGTTTCTCTGAAAAGACTTATGTTAGGTTTTTTATTTTCAGGGAGAACTGCTGGCAACAATCTCCCTGCTATGTGGAACTTAGGGGGCAGAAGTAGGAACCAACTTCCTGAATAGTTTCATGGCTCTGCTTCTGGCTGACAGGACACCATTAGCCCCTGAAGGGAACTGAACGCTAGCTGCGGCTATGTGCTCACTTCCACAGCCCGCCGTCACCCCCCTTACAGAGCCAGAAGTCAGAAGACAGTTGAGTGTAAGAAGAATTCTTCACACATCGTGACGGCTAAAAGGTACCGCGCAGCAGACGGGAACACTGCGCGCCATGCTACCCACACATACACAGGCACTGCAGGGTGCAGGGCGGGGGGGTGGCACCCTGGGCAGCCTGAAACCTTGTAAAACTGGCAAATAAAGGGGCATAAGATGCTGAGCCACAGTCCTACCCCCATCAGTATAAAAAATTACCTCATAAATGCTGAGGAGAAACGCGCCATTACGGGGGCGGCGTTTCCTCCTCAGTCATCCAGCACACTGCTCAGCACCATTTTCTCTCCTTTCAGGCTGTAGAGAAGAACGCTGGTCCTCCTCCACTGCTGAACCAAGTATCAGGGTGCAAAACAGGGGGGGCACAGTGAAACTTGGTGCTATATATTGTGTGATTGCCATTATAAAAGCGCTGCATGTCAGTGGGCATTTTGTGTTTTACAGACAATTTATTAATGGCGCTGGGTTGTGAGCTGGCAAATCCTATCTGTGTCCTTCTGACAGAATTTACTGTGGGTCTGTCCCCTATAAGCCCCGGAGTGTCTGTGGTGTGTTTCTGCACGTGTGTGACATGTCTGAGGCAGGGAGCTCTTCCCCTGAGGGAGCCATTTTAGGGACACAGAGTTGTAATGTGGTGGCGCTGCCAGCACACCACGAGCCTGAACGGGTGCAACAATTACGTGATAGTGTGAATCATATCAGTAAGAGATTAGATAAGTCTGAGTCTCATGCAGAGAGCTGGAGAAAATCAGTGGAACATGTGATTTTTCATAGTTCTGCCTTTTCATCCGCAGGCGACCCCTCTTGGTCACATAAGAGACCATTTGCACAAATAGTACATGCTGATACCGACACGGACTCTGATTCCTGTGTCGACAATAGTGATTCCAGGGGGATAGATCCTAAATTGTCAAAAGGGATTCAATATATGATTGTTGCTATAAAGGAAGTTTTGGAAGTTACGGAAGCCACTCCTGTACCTCAGGAGAAGGCATATTTTTATAAAGAAAGAAAAATACTCTATTTGAGGGAGTTTGGGTAAACCCTGAAAATAAATTTCAGATTCCCAAAAAGATTCAGGTTGCTTATCCTTTCCCGGCAGAGGACAGGAAAAGATGGGAGTCACCCCCCGTATTAGACAGTGCCCTGTCAAGGTTAACTAAAAAGGTGATTCTCCCTGCACCTGGGACGGCTTCACTGAAGGAGCCGGCAGACCGCAAGTTGGAGACTACGTTAAAATCTATTTATGTGGCTATTGGTACGTTGCTCAGGTCTACCATTGCTTGTAGGACTATCGAAAAATGGTCAGATAACTTGTCATCAGAAATTGATTCGATAGAGACTAGAGTACATAAACCGTCAAGGCGGAACGAAAAGCAGAGCGGCAATGGCAGAGGTGACAAAGATCCTCCTCTGGGCAGAAAGGCATTCAAGAGCTCTGTCAGCTATTTTCATTCCGGGAGTGGACAACTGGGAAGCAGACTTCCTAAGCAGACACGATCTCCATCCAGGAGAATGGGGCCTCCACCAAGTAGTCTTCACAGAGGTGACAAGTCTTTGGGGAGTTCCTCAAGTAGACATGATGGCATCTCGTCTCAACAAGAAGCTTCAGAGATATTTTTCCAGGTCGAGAGACCCTCAAGCAATAGCAGTGGATGCACTGGTGACCCAGTGGGCGTTTCGGTCGGTATATGTCTTCCCTCCACTTCCACTGATACCGAAAGTTCTAAAAATCATAAGAAGAACAAGGGTTCAAGCAATCCTCATTGCCCCAGACTGTCCAAGGAGGGCTTGGTATTCAGATCTTCAGGAGTTGCTTACAGAAGATCCTCGGCCTCTTCCTCCTCGCGAGGACCTGCTGCAGCAGGGGCCGTGTGTGTATCAAGACTTACCGAGGCTACGTTTGATGGCATGGCTGTTGAGCGCCGGATCCTAGCCCGAAAGGGTATTCCCAAAGAAGTCATCCCCACTCTTATTCAGGCCAGGAAAGGAGAAGCGTCTAAACATTACCACCGTACTTGGAGAAAATATGTGTCTTGGTGTGAATCCAAGAAGGCTCCTACGGAAGAGTTTCAGTTGGGACGTTTTCTCCATTTTCTGCAGGTTGGTGTGGATGCGGGCCTAAGATTGGGTTCAATCAAGGTCCAGATTTCGGCCTTATCAGTTTTCTTTTAAAAACAATTGGCCGCCCTTCCAGAAGTTCAAACGTTCGTGAAAGGGGTTCTGCACATCCAGCCTCCATTTGTGCCACCAGTGGCACCATGGGACCTTAATGTGGTGTTGCAGTTCCTTCAATCAGATTGGTTTGAACCTCTACAGGAGATAGAATTGAAGTTTCTCACTTGGAAAGTGGTGATGCTTTTGGCCTTGGCATCCGCACGGCGGGTGTCTGAGTTGGGGGCCTTGTCTCACAAGAGCCCTTACCTGATCTTCCATGAAGATAGGGCAGAGTTGAGAACTCGCCAACAATTTCTTCCAAAGGTGGTTTCGTCTTTCCATATGAACCAACCTATTATGGTGCCAGTGGCTACTGACACTTTCACTGAGTCAAAGTCTCTTGATGTGGTCAGAGCTTTGAAAATTTATGTCGCAAGAACAGCTCGGATAAGGAAAACAGAGGCTCTGTTTGTCCTGTATGCTCCCAACAAGATTGGGTGTCCTGCTTCTAAGCAGACTATTGCGCGCTGGATCAGAGGGACGATTCAGCATGCTCATTCCACGGCAGGATTGCCGATACCGAAGTCGGTAAATGCCCATTCTACTAGAAAGGTGGGCTGATCCTGGGCGGCTGCTCGGGGGGTCTCGGCATTACAACTTTGCCGAGCAGCTACTTGGTCAGGGTCAAACACGTTTGCAAAGTTCTACAAGTTTGACACCCTGGCCAATGAGGACCTCAAGTTTGGTCAATCGGTGCTGCAGGGTCATCTGCACATTCCCGCCCATACTGGAGCTTTGGTATAACCCCATGGTACTGAAGTGGACCCCAGAATCCTCTAGGACGTATGAGAAAATAGGATTTTAATACCTACCGGTAAATCCTTTTCCCCTAGTCCGTAGAGGATGCTGGGCACCCGACCCAGTACGTACTTTTCCTGCAGTAGTTACTTTGTTGTAGTTACACAAGTGTTGTGTTACAATTATTTTCTGCATGTTGCTGCAAATGGTTCATGCCTGTTGGTGTGTGTTATGTTGAATACCATGTTGTGCGTCATGGTTGAGGTGTGAGCTGGTATGAATCTCACCGTTAACTTAAAAGTAAATCCTTTCCTCAAAATGTCCGTCTCCCTGGGCACAGTTCCTATACTGAGGTCTGGAGGAGGGGCATAGAGGGAGGAGCCAGTTCACACCCTTGAAAAGTCTTAAAATGCCCATGGCTCCTGCGGAACCGTCTATACCCCATGGTACTGAAGTGGACCCCAGCATCCTCTACGGACTAGGAGAAAAGGATTTACCGGTAGGTATTAAAATCCTATTTTTGCATCATGTCACTTAACGGTGCTCTGATGTGCTGGCCTCCGGAAGTCACATCCTCAGCCTGGCAGCATGTTCCATGATTGCCTGCAATGTGCAGAGATTCTCTCCAGTGTGTACCCCGCTTGCCATACAGCGTGTACCCCAATGTATTCCCACCATCTCCATGGTATGGGTGGCACCTTGACACCTGCAGTCAGCTGACATGATGCTATCCACTCCTGAGCACTGGAGCGCTCACATGACTTGATTCTCCAATCCCTGCTGACCAGGGGTATATTGCCAGAGTTCCTGCCCAGTATCATGGCCTTGAACAACACGTCACATCCTGTGAACAATTGTTTCCTGGCTCCAGTCTCTCTCCTGTCTCCAGAGATTCCACTGTGTCAGTGCTCCGTGGAACTACAGGCACCAGCTATCCAGTTCAGTTACAGCTCCATCTGCATTCTGCTACAGCATTCACTAGCAGTCTCCTACGTCAGTGCTCTGTGGAACTACAGGTACCAGCCATCCAGTTTGGCTTCAGCTTCAGCTACACTACAATCACTTGCAGTAAGAGACTCTCTCCAGTGCTGCATATCATTCTCACCTGTTTGTTATTACTCTGCATCAGCACTGTGCTATTCAACCTGCACTAAAGCATTCAGCTTAAAGTTCAGCTGTCTCCTGTAATAACCTAACCTGGTTCTATTGTTGTATGCTAGCATTGCTTATTGCCTGTGTGGTTCTGTGGCAAGTTCCTATCGGTTTCCAGGCCGATCATCTGCATTATCAATTGCCTGTATAATCCTGTTTCAAGTTTCCATCGGTTTCCAGGCCAATCATCTGCATTAATAATTGCCTATACAATTCCTGTTTCAAGTTACCAAAGTTACCATCGACAGTTCCTGTTCATCATCGGTTCCCAGGCCAATCGTCATCTGTTCCTGTTCACCATCAGTTCCCAGGCCGACCATCGATAGTTCCTGTTCATCATCAGTTCCCAGGCCGATCGTCATCTGTTCCTGTTCATCATTGGTTCCCAGGCCGATCGTCACCTGTCACTGTTCATCATCGGTTCCCAGACCGGTCATCGGTTGCTCCCAGTTACCATCGGTACCCAGACCGAACTGTCTCTAAGTGACTGTTTATTTCAGAGACTCTATCAGCTTCCATGCTGAATCATACGTTTATATTTACAGTGCTCCAGATATTTATATGTCATGTGTGTACCCAATAAATACCATTTGTGCACATGTGCAGGAACTTACTTCAGCCTCCTCGTTTCCTCCATTGCACCGCCACTGACCCACTAGTGACCCCTCCGGGATCAGACACAGACCTGACAGTTTGTTCAAGGCCCATGGACTCGAATGGCAGTCAGAGTGTGGGGTCAGGGGCCCTACAAGGTCTTGGATCATGACTTGATGGTCAAAAGGCTGCGCAACAGCAAAGTCATCCAGTTTCTACAGGGAATGTCTACCCGCTTGGATACTTTGCAGCAATCCCTTCCAATTTCCATTTCTCCTCCGGCTCCTGTTCTAGTCACTCCTGTTCCAGTTATTCCAGCTTCTACTGCTCTATCCGTTCCTATGGTTGGACCTTGTTCAAGTCGGCCCTATGGCACTCCCTTTGAAGCTAATTCTCCTGAGATGGCAACTTCCTCTTTCAAAGGTTCCAGGACTCCTCTGTATCCTGCTGTTTAACCTGAACCAATAAGCACTCTCTGTCATCTATTGGAACAACTTCAAAGTCTTCTATCAAGAATTATTCCAAGAATACCAGAAATACTAGGAGGTGCTTTAAACATAGTAAAAAGTCCTACTCAACCTACTGAGACTAATAGAACCACTGCATCACACTTTCTTAAAACTAAAGTCTCTCCTCCCATGCAGAGAGAGGGTAGATCCCAGAGCTACCCGCGCTCCAAACTCTTGGAAGCTGAACACCATCATTGCAAGCAGCTTCACTTCTGTTTCTACTGTGGTAGTTCTAGTCACTTCATTAAAGACTGTTCTCTCCACAAGTCAAAAGTTGGAGACAGGTCCCAACATCACAGAGTTCTCACCTGCAAACCTTCCTGTGTATTGCCAACAGTTCCAGTTTGCTCTATTCCAGACAGGAGTGTCCAAAAAGTCAACGATTGGGGTCCTGTGACAAAGAGGCCCAATTTTAAGTTCAGAAACCAAAAGAGACTTTTTATGTTACACATAACTAAAGAAGTTTCTGTTTCTACAGCCCCAGGTGGGGCATCTGATGTTGTAATCCCAGAAGGGGTATCTGATGTTCATATTCCAGAAGCAGCATCTGGGCATGCTACTCAAAGAAGTGTGTCTGATCTGTTAACCCCAGGAGGGATCATGTGAGTTTCAGCCTCAAGAGAGCTATCCAGAGCCAATATCCCAGGATGAATTTTTAAAGCCACAGATACAGAGATGAACTTTTGTTTGTCATCTTCTGAGAGTTCTACCAGCTCTGTACAGCTCCAAGATGGACACATTTCAAAGTCAAAGCAAGAATCTCAGACTTTGGATTTGAAAGTTGCATATACTTCCGTGTCTCCATTTTACAGCAACACTTATGAAAGTTTTGACTCCCCAGGTTCAGCATCTGCTCAGTCTTCTGAGCAGCCTTCCCGTTCTCAGTTTTTTGATCCAACTCTTTCCAAGCATAGTCAGGCTTTGTTGAATCTATGCATCAGAGATTTCAAGAATCACAGGAATTGGAGAACTTCAAAACCAGTTCAAAGTTGACGTATGATTTAAAAAGAGTAAACACAGTTGTTTGACGATAAATGGCATCACCCAACCACTAACCATGAGTGAAAGAAAAGTTTGTGAGTTATCATTCATATTCTCTGACAAATGGCCAGAAAATCACAAATTCTGCTAGGGTATGTAAACTTATGAGCACAACTGTGTATGTATATATATATATATATATAGGATGAAGTCCTATGCTACAGGACGAAACGCTCCGGGACTGGGACTTTTGACTCACCCATGACTTCTTTGAATGGACAGATAAGCAGTTTAATTTAGTTATCTTGTACGTATGCTACCAGCATTTGCTTCAGGACATTTTAACATATATTAACAGGATTGGGCTGCTGCTCACCTTGTGATTCCGATTGTGGACAGATAAGCTGTTTATTTGTTTTTATCTTGTACGTGTGCTACCTACATTGGCTTCAGGATTTGTTATATTAAATTTTGTTTATGTTTTATAATTTTGTCTAGCCCTTGTATACTGGAACCAGCATTTCTTATCCAGCTCATATATTTATATTGGGACTAGCAAGGTCCCTAAAGTGTTGAGCATTGTCTGTTATTTAAACAGTACACACTATGTTGGTTTCTATTTCTGTTTAACATGGTCTAAAAGTGTCATCAGACTGAAGCTGTCTCCCAAGAAAACTGAGTCGATCCTTTTATAATTTGCACTTTGCACTTTTTCACATGGTGAATTGGTTACATAGAAATCCTATAATGTCAGAAATTTTAAAACACCATTAGGCGCTCTATTGCACTTCATTTTTTAAATATATATATATATATATATATATATATATATGGTACTAGGAAAGAAGAACAAGCGCCTTATGGTGCAGTAATTTTGTTAATAGTGTATTTACAAATACAAATAATGGAGAGATCCGTACCAGATAGCAACTTGTGTCAAGGCCTATCAATTCCTTATCCAGTGGCTGTTCTCCACCTGGAGTCTCACGCCTGACCAGTTGCGGCCTGTCTGGTCATCCAGTTCTCATTTGTCGCGATGCCTGCAGAAATCTGGGTAGAACACCTATAAAATGAGAACTTGGAGCTTATCTTAGTGTGAAGAGTCAATGAGGTACATCCAACGTGTTTAGTCTATCTGACTTCATCAAGATTCTACCCAGATTTCTGCAGGCATCGCGACAAGTGAGAACTGGATGACCAGACAGGCCGCAACTGGTCAGGCGTGAGACTTCAGGTGGAGAACAGCCACTGGATAAGGAATTGATAGGCCTTGACACAAGTTGCTATCTGGTACGGATCTCTCCATTATTTGTATTTGTAAATACACTATTAACAAAATTACTGCACCATAAGGCGCTTGTTCTTCTTTCCTAGTACCATTTAATTTCCATGACTGAGTTTACCCGGGTCATTTACTGAGGAACTGAGCTGCCGCCAGGAAGTCTGGAGTGGGCCCATAGGATTTTGATGATCCGGCCAATTCACTGAGGACAGTGACGGTTTTTGAGACTTTATATAAACTGCTAGTGACTGACCCCTAGAGGGAATTTTCGATTGCAGGATAAGCGCACTGATCTATAAAAAACTTTATATATATATAAATATATTTTTTTTAATGGTGACAAAATACAAGATCCGCAAACATCAGTAATGGCATCATAGAGATGTGCACTTGAAATTTTTCGGGTTTTGTGTTTTGGTTTTGGGTTCGGTTCCGCGGCCGTGTTTTGGGTTCGACCGCGTTTTGGCAAAACCTCACCGAATTTTTTTTGTCGGATTCGGGTGTGTTTTGGATTCGGGTGTTTTTTTCAAAAAACACTAAAAAACAGCTTAAATCATAGAATTTGGCGGTCATTTTGATCCCAAAGTATTATTAACCTCAAAAACCATAATTTCCACTCATTTTCAGTCTATTCTGAATACCTCACACCTCACAATATTATTTTTAGTCCTAAAATTTGCACCGAGGTCGCTGGATGACTAAGCTAAGCGACCCTAGTGGCCGACACAAACACCTGGCCCATCTAGGAGTGGCACTGCAGTGTCACGCAGGATGGCCCTTCCAAAAAACACTCCCCAAACAGCACATGACGCAAAGAAAAAAAGAGGCGCAATGAGGTACTGTGTGAGTAAGATAAGCGACCCTAGTGGCCGACACAAACACCTGGCCCATCTAGGAGTGGCACTGCAGTGTCACGCAGGATGGCCCTTCCAAAAAACACTCCCCAAACAGCACATGACGCAAAGAAAAAAAGAGGCGCAATGAGGTAGCTGTGTGAGTAAGATAAGCGACCCTAGTGGCCGACACAAACACCTGGCCCATCTAGGAGTGGCACTGCAGTGTCACGCAGGATGGCCCTTCCAAAAAACACTCCCCAAACAGCACATGACGCAAAGAAAAAAAGAGGCGCAATGAGGTAGCTGTGTGAGTAAGATAAGCGACCCTAGTGGCCGACACAAACACCTGGCCCATCTAGGAGTGGCACTGCAGTGTCACGCAGGATGGCCCATCCAAAAAACACTCCCCAAACAGCACATGAGGCAAAGAAAAAAAGAGGCGCAATGAGGTAGCTGTGTGAGTAAGATAAGCGACCCTAGTGGCCGACACAAACACCGGGCCCATCTAGGAGTGGCACTGCAGTGTCACGCAGGATGGCCCTTCCAAAAAACACTCCCCAAACAGCACATGACGCAAAGAAAAAAAGAGGCGCAATGAGGTAGCTGTGTGAGTAAGATAAGCGACCCTAGTGGCCGACACAAACACCTGGCCCATCTAGGAGTGGCACTGCAGTGTCATGCAGGATGGCCCTTCCAAAAAACACTCCCCAAACAGCACATGACGCAAAGAAAAAAAGAGGCGCAATGAGGTAGCTGTGTGAGTAAGATAAGCGACCCTAGTGGCCGACACAAACACCTGGCCCATCTAGGAGTGGCACTGCAGTGTCACGCAGGATGGCCCTTCCAAAAAACACTCCCCAAACAGCACATGACGCAAAGAAAAAAAGAGGCGCAATGAGGTAGCTGTGTGAGTAAGATAAGCGACCCTAGTGGCCGACACAAACACCGGGCCCATCTAGGAGTGGCACTGCAGTGTCACGCAGGATGGCCCTTCCAAAAAACACTCCCCAAACAGCACATGATGCAAAGAAAAAAAGAGGCGCAATGAGGTAGCTGTGTGAGTAAGATAAGCGACCCTAGTGGCCGACACAAACACCTGGCCCATCTAGGAGTGGCACTGCAGTGTCACGCAGGATGGCCCTTCCAAAAAACACTCCCCAAACAGCACATGACGCAAAGAAAAAAAGAGGCGCAATGAGGTAGCTGTGTGAGTAAGATAAGCGACCCTACTGGCCGACACAAACACCTGGCCCATCTAGGAGTGGCACTGCAGTGTCACGCAGGATGGCCCTTCCAAAAAACACTCCCCAAACAGCACATGACGCAAAGAAAAAAAGAGGCGCAATGAGGTAGCTGTGTGAGTAAGATAAGCGACCCTAGTGGCCGACACAAACACCTGGCCCATCTAGGAGTGGCACTGCAGTGTCACGCAGGATGGCCCTTCCAAAAAACACTCCCCAAACAGCACATGACGCAAAGAAAAAAAGAGGCGCAATGAGGTAGCTGTGTGAGTAAGATAAGCGACCCTAGTGGCCGACACAAACACCTGGCCCATCTAGGAGTGTCACTGCAGTGTCACGCAGGATGGCCCTTCCTAAAAACACTCCCCAAACAGCACATGACGCAAAGAAAAATTAAAGAAAAAAGAGGTGCAAGATGGAATTGTCCTTGGGCCCTCCCACCCACCCTTATGTTGTATAAACAGGACATGCACACTTTAACCAACCCATCATTTCAGTGACAGGGTCTGCCACACGACTGTGACTGAAATGACGGGTTGGTTTGGACCCCCACCAAAAAAGAAGCAATTAATCTCTCCTTGCACAAACTGGCTCTGCAGAGGCAAGATGTCCACCTCATCATCATCCTCCGATATATCACCGTGTACATCCCCATCCTCACAGATTATCAATTCGTCCCCACTGGAATCCACCATCTCAGCTCCCTGTGTACTTTGTGGAGGCAATTGCTGCTGGTCAATGTCTCCACGGAGGAATTGATTATAATTCATTTTAATGAACATCATCTTCTCCACATTTTCTGGAAGTAACCTCGTACGCCGATTGCTGACAAGGTGAGCGGCGGCACTAAACACTCTTTCGGAGTACACACTTGTGGGAGGGCAACTTAGGTAGAATAAAGCCAGTTTGTGCAAGGGCCTCCAAATTGCCTCTTTTTCCTGCCAGTATAAGTACGGACTGTGTGACGTGCCTACTTGGATGCGGTCACTCATATAATCCTCCACCATTCTTTCAATGGGGAGAGAATCATATGCAGTGACAGTAGACGACATGTCCGTAATCGTTGTCAGGTCCTTCAGTCCGGACCAGATGTCAGCATCAGCAGTCGCTCCAGACTGCCCTGCATCACCGCCAGCGGGTGGGCTCGGAATTCTGAGCCTTTTCCTCGCACCCCCAGTTGCGGGAGAATGTGAAGGAGGAGATGTTGACAGGTCGCGTTCCGCTTGACTTGACAATTTTCTCACCAGCAGGTCTTTGAACCCCAGCAGACTTGTGTCTGCCGGAAAGAGAGATCCAAGGTAGGTTTTAAATCTAGGATCGAGCACGGTGGCCAAAATGTAGTGCTCTGATTTCAACAGATTGACCACCCGTGAATCCTTGTTAAGCGAATTAAGGGCTCCATCCACAAGTCCCACATGCCTAGCGGAATCGCTCCGTGTTAGCTCCTCCTTCAATGTCTCCAGCTTCTTCTGCAAAAGCCTGATGAGGGGAATGACCTGACTCAGGCTGGCAGTGTCTGAACTGACTTCACGTGTGGCAAGTTCAAAGGGCAGCAGAACCTTGCACAACGTTGAAATCATTCTCCACTGCGCTTGAGACAGGTGCATTCCACCTCCTATATCGTGCTTAATTGTATAGGCTTGAATGGCCTTTTGCTGCTCCTCCAACCTCTGAAGCATATATAGGGTTGAATTCCACCTCGTTACCACTTCTCGCTTCAGATGATGGCAGGGCAGGTTCAGGCGTTTTTGGTGTTGCGCCAGTCTTCTGTACGTGGTGCCTGTACGCCGAAAGTGTCCCGCAATTCTTCTGGCCACCGACAGCATCTCTTGCACGCCCCTCTCGTTTTTTAAATAATTCTGCACCACCAAATTCAAGGTATGTGCAAAACATGGGACGTGCTGGAATTTGCCCATATTTAATGCACACACAATATTGCTGGCGTTGTCCGATGTCACAAATCCCCAGGAGAGTCCAATTGGGGTAAGCCATTCCGCGATGATCTTCCTCAGTTGCCGTAAGAGGTTTTCAGCTGTGTGCGTATTCTGGAAACCGGTGATACAAAGCGTAGCCTGCCTAGGATAGAGTTGGCGTTTGCGAGATGCTGCTACTGGTGCCGCCGCTGCTGTTCTTGCGGCGGGAGTCCATACATCTACCCAGTGGGCTGTCACAGTCATATAGTCCTGACCCTGCCCTGCTCCACATGTCCGTGGTTAAGTGGACATTGGGTACAACTGCATTTTTTAGGACACTGGTGAGTCTTTTTCTGACGTCCGTGTACATTCTCGGTATCGCCTGCCTAGAGAAGTGGAACCTAGATGGTATTTGGTAACGGGGGCACACTACCTCAAGAAATTGTCTAGTTCCCTGTGAACTAACGGCGGATACCGGACGCACGTCTAACACCAACATAGTTGTCAAGGCCTCAGTTATCCGCTTTGCAACAGGATGACTGCTGTGATATTTCATCTTCCTCGCAAAGGACTGTTGGACAGTCAATTGCTTACTGGAAGTAGTACAAGTGGGCTTACGACTTCCCCTCTGGGATGACCATCGACTCCCAGCAGCAACAACAGCAGCGCCAGCAGCAGTAGGCGTTACACGCAAGGATGCATCGGAGGAATCCCAGGCAGGAGAGGAATCGTCAGAATTGCCAGTGACATGGCCTGCAGGACTATTGGCATTCCTGGGGAAGGAGGAAATTGACACTGAGGGAGTTGGTGGGGTGGTTTGCGTGAGCTTGGTTACAAGAGGAAGGGATTTACTGGTCAGTGGACTGCTTCCGCTGTCACCCAAAGTTTTTGAACTTGTCACTGACTTATTATGAATGCGCTGCAGGTGACGTATAAGGGAGGATGTTCCGAGGTGGTTAACGTCCTTACCCCTACTTATTACAGCTTGACAAAGGCAACACACGGCTTGACACCTGTTGTCCGCATTTCTGTTGAAATACTTCCACACCGAAGAGCTGATTTTTTTGGTATTTTCACCAGGCATGTCAACGGCCATATTCCTCCCACGGACAACAGGTGTCTTCCCGGGTGCCTGACTTAAACAAACCACCTCACCATCAGAATCCTCCTGGTCAATTTCCTCCCCAGCGCCAGCAACACCCATATCCTCCTCATCCTGGTGTACTTCAACACTGACATCTTCAATCTGACTATCAGGAACTGGACTGCGGGTGCTCCTTCCAGCACTTGCAGGGGGCGTGCAAATGGTGGAAGGCGCATGCTCTTCACGTCCAGTGTTGGAAAGGTCAGGCATCGCAACCGACACAATTGGACTCTCCTTGTGGATTTGGGATTTCGAAGAACGCACAGTTCTTTGCGGTGCTACTGCTTTTGCCAGCTTGAGTCTTTTCATTTTTCTAGCGAGAGGCTGAGTGCTTCCATCCTCATGTGAAGCTGAACCACTAGCCATGAACATAGGCCAGGGCCTCAGCCGTTCCTTGCCACTCCGTGTGGTAAATGGCATATTGGCAAGTTTACGCTTCTCCTCCGACAATTTTATTTTAGATTTTGGAGTCCTTTTTTTACTGATATTTGGTGTTTTGGATTTTACATGCTCTGTACTATGACATTGGGCATCGGCCTTGGCAGACGACGTTGCTGGCATTTCATCGTCTCGGCCATGACTAGTGGCAGCAGCTTCAGCACGAGGTGGAAGTGGATCTTGATCTTTCCCTAATTTTGGAACCTCAACATTTTTGTTCTCCATATTTTAATAGGCACAACTAAAAGGCACCTCAGGTAAACAATGGAGATGGATGGATACTAGTATACTTATGGATGGACGAGCGACTGCCGACACAGAGGTAGCTACAGCCGTGGACTACCGTACTGTGTCTGCTGCTAATATAGACTGGATGATAATGAGATGAAATCAATATATATATATATAATATCACTAGTACTGCAGCCGGACAGGTATATATATTTATTATGTAATGACTGATGACGGACCTGCTGGACACTGTCAGCTCAGCAGCACCGCAGACTGCTACAGTAAGCTACTATAGTAGTATGTATAAAGAAGAAAGGGAAAAAAAAAAACCACGGGTAGGTGGTATACAATTATGGATGGACGAGCGACTGCCGACACAGAGGTAGCTACAGCCGTGGACTACCGTACTGTGTCTGCTGCTAATATAGACTGGATGATAATGAGATGAAATCAATATATATATATATATAATATCACTAGTACTGCAGCCGGACAGGTATATATATTTATTATGTAATGACTGATGGCGGACCTGCTGGACACTGTCAGCTCAGCAGCACCGCAGACTGCTACAGTAAGCTACTATAGTAGTATGTATAAAGAAGAAAGAAAAAAAAAAACCACAGGTAGGTGGTATACAATTATGGATGGACGAGCGACTGCCGACACAGAGGTAGCTACAGCCGTGGACTACCGTACTGTGTCTGCTGCTAATATAGACTGGATGATAATGAGATGAAATCAATATATATATATATAATATCACTAGTACTGCAGCCGGACAGGTATATATATTTATTATGTAATGACTGATGACGGACCTGCTGGACACTGTCAGCTCAGCAGCACCGCAGACTGCTACAGTAAGCTACTATAGTAGTATGTATAAAGAAGAATGAAAAAAAAAAAAAAACACGGGTAGGTGGTATACAATTATGGAACGACGAGCGACTGCCGACACAGAGGTAGCTACAGCCGTGGACTACCGTACTGTGTCTGCTGCTAATATAGACTGGATGATAATGAGATGAAATCAATATATATATATATAATATCACTAGTACTGCAGCCGGACAGGTATATATATTTATTATGTAATGACTGATGACGGACCTGCTGGACACTGTCAGCTCAGCAGCACCGCAGACTGCTACAGTAAGCTACTATAGTAGTATGTATAAAGAAGAATGAAAAAAAAAAAAACCACGGGTAGGTGGTATACAATTATGGATGGACAAGCGACTGCCGACACAGAGGTAGCTACAGCCGTGGACTACCGTACACTGTCTGCTGCTAATATAGACTGGATGATAATGAGATGAAATCAATATATATATATCACTAGTACTGCAGCCGGACAGGTATATATATTTATTATGTAATGACTGATGACGGACCTGCTGGACACTGTCAGCTCAGCAGCACCGCAGACTGCTACAGTAAGCTACTATAGTAGTATGTATAAAGAAGAAAGAAAAAAAAAAACCACGGGTAGGTGGTATACAATATTATATATATATTATATACAATTATATATATATATATATATATATATATATTAAACTGGTGGTGATTATTAAACTGGTGGTCAGGTCACTGGTCACACTATCAGCAACTTGCAAGTAGTACTCCTAAGCAGACAATCACAATATATATTATACTGGTGGTCAGTGTGGTCACAATGGCAGTGTGGCACTCTGGCAGCAAAAGTGTGCACTGTACGTTATATGTACTCCTGAGTCCTGCTCTCAGACTCTAACTGCTCCCCACTGTCAGTGTCTCCCCCACAAGTCAGATATACACGTCACACTATCTATCACTTCAGCAAGTAGTAGTACTCCTCCTAATGCTCCCCAAAATTACTACTGTGTCTCTCTCTAGTAGTCTCACTCTCTTCTCTATAAACGGAGAGGACGCCAGCCACGTCCTCTCCCTATGAATCTCAATGCACGTGTGAAAATGGCGGCGACGCGCGGCTCCTTATATGGAATCCGAGTCTCGCGAGAATCCGACAGTGGGATGATGACGTTCGGGCGCGCTCGGGTTAACCGAGCAAGGCGGGAAGATCCGAGTCGCTCGGCCCCGTGTAAAAAAAAATGAAGTTCGGGCGGGTTCGGATTCCGAGGAACCGAACCCGCTCATCTCTAGCATCAATACTGTTACATTTTTCTAAATGACAGTCTGTAGACTTGTTTTGTATTTTTAAAAATAACATGGATGTCCATGTGTGTTAATTAAACTCACAAATGTTTTTATTGCATATTAAATTGTTCAGCATATACTTTAGTTGTAATGAAATGCTTTAGATCTATTTACAGTCACCAAAAAGTCCACAACAACCTCTGTCCCTGTCCCCAGACCTACTCAAGCTGAGGATGCAGCTGAAGGTGGTAAGTTCAATATAATTGGGTGTTTGTATTAGGGAAAATATTGTCCAAGTATCAATTTATCCTGTTTTTATAAGCCCATCTACACAGGTCACTCCACCAAGAAGACGTATGTCGACAGTGTCTTCCAGGCCACCACAAAACACACCACCACAGAGAAGAATCTCAGATGTGTCATCCAGGCCACCACAGCAACACCTGGAAAGCCCCCTTCCAGTGTCACCACATTCACCACACCTACCTGGACCACCCAGCAGGCAAACAATCTTGAGCATCTGTGGAGGCAGACACAATTCATTGGGAGTCTGGCCCATCACATTCCCAGATTAAGCCTCAACATCAGCAGAGTCAATACTCAGCAAACTCGAATTGCAAACACCTTTGAATTAATGAGGGCTGACACTAATAGATTATGGACACATTTTCAAGAATCATGTATGAGAATCATATAAGCAACCTCCATATATTGTAAAAATGGTCAAGCTACACAACAGAGCAGGGTCCGCATAATGGAGACAAACAGCAGCCACCAGAGACTTAAATGCAACTCTGACCAGCCTCACACATCACTTTATACAACAAAAAGAGCAGCCTAGCACCAGTACAGGAGAAACAACACCCTTAGTTTTGCCTGTTACCTCCCCACCAAGGCGTTCCTCCCATACGCGTAGTGACACTAGAGGAAAAGGGCCTTCCAGCTCCAGGGGCAGCAGCCCAATTAAAAATTAAGGGACATTTGTCACTCTGTAATCAGACCAAACAAATGAAATGGTTGTTATTTCTGGGTTATTACGGCCACAATTAGGGCCATGTTGTTATGCATTTATACATATTCTATTATTATTTTTTTTGCACTTTTTTTATTATTACTAAAGAACAGAAAAAAAGGGGTTAAAATGTTTGTGTGCAATTTATTTATATTATTTTGTACTAAGTTGTTTAAGAAGCAGTGTTTAAGATTTTATTGTGAGAAAAACATTTAAATACACCTATTATTTACACATTACAAATTATTTACACATTTATATATATATATATATATATATAATAAAACATTACACATAGAATACTGTGATAGTGTTATGTTTTAGTTAACATAAGTAGCAGTTATTTTAAAGTAAAATGTACAACACATATGTTTGAAAGAGGAATGGTTGCAAAATGTTATCTACACCAAAACCATATTTTTTCAACACTTACAAAAACATACTGTAGGGCAAGTTACTGATCTAAAAAATGTTGCACTTTTAATTGCAGCCTTACCTTCCTCCCTACATCTGTACTCCAATTGTCACCAGATGGTACTAGCTCCTCTACTTGCTGACTGTGGCAGATGTTGATGCAAAAACATGTTATGAAGAAAACAGCAGCAGAACACAAATCTAGTTACAGTATCTTGAAGAGACTATACAGCAAAAGGCCAGCCAATTTGTCCAGACACTGAAACCAAGATTTTAGCATACCAAAACATCTTTCTATCACTGACCGAGTGAACTTATGTGCATGAATGTAACTGTGTTCAGCAGGGGAATCAGGAAGCGACAATGGATTCAGAAGCCAGGATGAACAGCCATACCCCACATCACCTGAAACACATAATAGTATATATTGAAAAGTCTGTATTCAGTAACATAGTGGTTAGTGTGTTGGCATTACAAAAGGCAATCACATAGTTACCCCACAGCCACCCCTCTGGCATTTGTCTGTCTTCAAATTTGTCATAGAGGGATGACTGATAAAGGAGTCATGACATCCACCAGGGTAACCCACAACAACACTCATAACTTTAAGTTTTGCACCACAAACCACCTGGACATTAGTAGACTGATCTTGATGTCTATTAGTATATATGTACTGCCTGACCCTAGGTGCTCTCAGCTGAACGTGTGTGCAACCTATCGCACTTAGCACATTGGGCATGGCAGCAATGCGATAGAAAGGTACCCTGCCTGCATGCCACTGTGACTCCTAACTCGTGAAGCAGATAGAGGCATCTATACATGGTTGCAATGCATCAAGCACCTATGTGAGACACTAACTGTGGCAGACACAGCCTGAAAGCTGCCAGAAGACACAAAATACAAGCATCTATATGTGTGCGTAAGGCATTCATCACCTGTGATAAATATCTTAAAAACGTGGGCTGTAAGATCCCAATAACTGCACCAGATACAGCCTGAAAGATGCCAGAAGACAACATGTGCAACACAGCCAGGAATTTATACAGGCCTGAGACAGGGCATGAGCATGCTGAAAAGGACATACAGATGGAAAATGTTGTTACGATTGAGCTGGAACATCTATATGACCTGGTCACCAGACAATGCATTCAGATTCAAATGCCCCCTAAATAAAGGAGGCCTGTGCAGTGTCTGCGGTACCTGCACAACCTGCTGACCATGTTCAGTTTCTTAACCCTGGTTTATTCTAGACTGGTGGCACAGTCTCAGGAATCCCACAGCACTGAAGCCATTTTTTTGTTGGAAAGTTAATCTTGGGCATAGTCCCCTTTTAGAGGTATCTTAATTGAGGTGTGAGTAATTGGAAATTTGACACACATGTTAAACACGCCAGCCCAAAGCAGTTCTATTTGAATGTTCTATTTTGATACGAATCATGTCCTTCTGCAGACGTTTTTAAGGTTCTGGCTGCATTCCAAATACGAATCCTTGGTAAATTTATAGAGGCGTATGTAAAATACCAACAGCATTTGAACAATAGTGCATTCATTCATATTTGTATCATCACCCGTGGAACTCAATAAGAATTTGCCCAACACTGCAGTGTTTAGTATTTAGTAAATTACCGAGATGCATTTGTGGCCGCAATGCAAACTCGAATGGATTCGGGAGATTAGTAAATTTCCACCACTGTGTCTTATCTTATTATTTCCCATTTATTTAGTGTAAGCAGTAATTATTTTATATACTGGAATATATACAATAAGTAAGTACTGTTATGTTAGATCATGTTTAGTTTATTTACTCAGTTAATAATAATAATAATAATAAACCTCATAGGCTGAATTACCCCCTCTATTTTATTTTTAGTGTCTAGTAGCACTGAGAGATGAGGCTGATTGACTATTGAGTTTGTTGATCAGTACACCTATAACACTTGGTATGTTTGTGTTTGATTTGCCGGTAACCACGGACTGCTAGTCAATGAGAAAGCTGGGAAGTGGTTCCTATTGGCTACGAGCAGTGTCCATCAGCAATCTGTATGCTGATTGGACACTTGTCTTCATATAGTTCTTCACAACATGCAAATCGGGTTTTGTCTCTGAAAAAGCGATGAGCGAAATACACATTAGGCTAATCACAATGCCTGCCATTCGGGGTGCTGCATGTTTTGAAACAAACACATTGGGGTCAATCCAGTTAGCCACAATGATATTGCGGGAGCGAATCATCACGGCAGCGGGCGCAATTTACGGCGGACTGATCTTGCTCAAAAGTGCTCGCTGCCCCATAGGTTAGAGAGAAATTTTGTGCAAATTCAGGCAGAATTCAGGCTGCGAAGGGTGCAAGGTTGGATGCTGTTACCGACGTTTTTAATGGTGCGGCAATGGCACTTCGCACCCTTCACAGCTAATTGGCTTGACCCCTATGTCTCATGTGATTTAAGCTAACTTTGTGCCCATTTGATATTAGGGTGCGGTGCTGCTACATACGCTGTACTATAGGGAAACCTCTTGATGGCTCTCCTAGTTAGTGGAACTTATGATTAATATTGCAATACCACATTGAATATTTCAGCATCCATTGTGAAAAAAGTGTTATTTGGAAGCCTATTGTGATTAGTTATAATATTGCTGTAATATAACAGAATTAAACACTGAAAGTGCTGATATAAGGATTATCTATTTATTTAAATATGGGGAAACAAAATTAATATATAGCTGATAAACCAGCATCCATTTTTATTTTATATGTTCACAGATTTATAAAAGAATCCTATTTATTGATAATAAAAACACCAACTTCTATATACCTTTTGAGAACATATGATACATGCAGGGCACTGTTAAATAAACATCACAGAGTCCAGGATATGTAGGACTCTGTTTGTATTTAGATTTCCAGCATTTGTAGTCTAATGAGCACCGACATTTATAAGGATTATCTGTGATCCATTTAAATCCTGATCATGATATAACCACTTTCATATGAGACACAGAATCAATATATAGCTGTTGAACATGATTGTTTTATATTTTCACAGCCCTATAAAAGACTGATGCTCTTTATTGATAATAATATAACACTAAAAGTCCTATACACTGAGAATATATGATATGTGCCCCATTTAACTAAAACATCAAAGAGTTTTAGGATATGTAGGCTTCTTCTTATATTCAGATTCCATGTGCAGCCTAATGAGCTGATCGACAACTTAGTGTTACATTGTATGAAACATGTTAAGGCCCTCATATATTAGCAATCAATTGGGGCAATTTGGCATTTTGCAGATGATGATGTAAATAAATCTGCAATGTATGGGTTTCACAGATTGCAGATTCAAACCAAAAATCGATTGGGATTGTTAAATTAGGTTGTCCAACATGTTGGATTTCATAGATCAATTGGGTCTGTAGATTGCTAGTGTATGGTAACAATCAGCAGATTTGCAGACCATTTCTAGTAAACTAATGAGCCTTTCATGCCTGCAGCGTGGCGAGAGCATCAAGCCCTGCAAGGGGCTTTCTAGTGCTCACCCCACTGCCGGCATTCTGGTGGCTGGGATACCAATGTCTGTATACTGACAACCGGGATCTCGGCCACCGGTAATTCATAATGAACCCCTGTGGATACAGTAAAAAAAAAATCTCCGGAAATTAATATTTTTCAGGAATTAGAGAATAAATCAGTGGTTCTCAAACTGTCTGCCGTGGCACCCTGGGCTACCTTGGGACACTTGCGGGGGTTCTCTGGCTTGGTGATCTAGGACCAATTATCATTAATTACTGTCAATATACAGTAATAGACAAAACTAGTGCTGGTGGCTTCCAATCATAAAATATGTGAACTAACAGAAGTAAATCCTGTCTCTCACCACATAACTGACCCTAAGAGTAACATATAAACACAGTTTGCTTAATTTAATATTTTTTTCAGTATTTCTCAATAAGTAGCTTTTGGACTGGGGGTGCCGTGAGTAAAATTCTGATACTTTAGGGGGCCATGACACAAAAAAGTTTGGGAACCACGGGAATAAATGATAAACAGTGCACTATCTATTTACCATAACAGTGCAGAACTCCAGGTTATATGGAGCCTCTTTTACACTGCGAATGTGAATATGTACTGTATAATTTAATGGCCAATTGACAGCCTAGTGTTACATTGTATTGAACATACTGGGTCAACAGTCATATAATTAAGAGAATGTCAAACTTGTTGCAAAATAAATTATAAATATTTTAATATTTGAGGATACAGTACAACAGACATTTCAGTGACTGTATAAATGTTTCCAGGAGCTTTGAGATGGTCGTGCGACCGTGCATTCGGATTTCAGCACTTTTGGGGGGGCTAATTCAGACCTGATCGCTGCTGTGCATTTTCGTGTTTCCAGCGGGCGATCAGGTCTGAACTGTGCATGCGCCGGTGCATGCCAGAGATGCTATCAGTATCTCAGCCCAGCGATCGCCTCTGCCTGATTTACAGGCAGAGGCGTTCGCTGGGTGGGAGGGGGCGGCCGGTTGGGGTATGGCCGCTGGTTTGGAGGCGTGGTCCGGACAATGCAGGCGTGCCCGGACCGTGCGGGGGTGGGCCACGGTGGCTGCGTGATGTCACATGCAGCCGCTGCGACCCGGGATGCGACAGGTAGGGAGCTACTTGTCAAGTACAAAGGCATCACCGCCGAGCGATGCTTTTGTGCTTGTGCGGGAGGAAGGGGGGGTTAGGGCCTGAAATGCAGGGTGGACCCGCTCCGTGCTTGGCCTCCCCCCCCCCACCGCATGTCAGAGTAAATTATAGCAGATGTGCTAAATTTATCACATCTACGATCAACTCTAAATTAGCTCCTTTATTCTTTGGTGTGAATTAATACTTACTTAATTAGTATAAAGTATTTTGTTGTATGAACATAAAAATATTATATTGTACAGTATATTCACCACATTAACAGTCTGTGACGATATACCATATATATTGTGTCTGTGACGATATACCATATATATTGTGATTCAAATATAGTAAATTTACAATAATTTATTTACCACTAATATCGTCGGTCAACATAGAATGTTCCATATAGATGTGAAATTAATGTACACATAAAGACATTATATTGAGAGAATAGGGTTCTTTATTGATTGTATTTCACACGTTAACACAGTTTCTTGTACTTTGATGTCTTTCAATTTACTATTTTAATGTGCATTAATAAAGGTCATGTTTTATTTTTATGTATCTGGACTGTCACAACTGAGGGTTGGAGACCCTGACTGGGAGCCTCAGCTGTAGGAGCTGACGGGTACTTGAACTTAGGAGGAGCCATGGGACTCCTGGACATGCGTAAAGACAGTAGCAAGGATGCCCGAAGGCGTGACCACGACAACTGGAAATATCTTTCAGTGATTTTATTAAATGAAAAGTCAGAAAACGTGAAAAAACAATAGAAAGTCACAAGTGGAAATTTAGGTGTGCAACTGGTTAATACCAGTAACCTGGAATGTAGAGAAAAGTTCTGTAAACTGTAAATGAAGCTAGGGTTCGCTGGAAAATTGAAATAGAAGCTGGAGTGCGCTGGAAAACTGTAGTTGTTGAAGAGTGGCTGCTGGAAAGCCGGAATACAGACACAGGTGAGTAAGGTGATGTTGTAGAGGGTTAATCACAGAGGTGTCGTGTTACACCACAGAGTGTAACACAGAGGAGTCAGGCTTGAATGCAGGAGAGTTCACTGGAGAATCTGTAGAAGACTGCACACAGGAACCACTGGAGACAAATGAAGCACTGCAGAGAAAGTCCATGGAAGAACTGCTCACTGGAAACACTGAAGACCATTGAAGCACTGACATCCTTCAGTGCTGGGACAGGCTATTTAAACCCACAGGTTAGCAGGGATTGGTGGGCAATTAACCAGAGACCAGATTGCAGCTGCTGTGTAATCAGGCTGGGAGCAGAGTGCAGCTGATTGGCTGAAAAGTAACATGTGATGAAAACAAACATGGCTGCGCCCATGTTTGAACTTGGAGGGAAAGACTGTTTGTAACTTGCATGTGAGTTTTAACCATGAAGCTGCCAGAATCACAGTAAACAGATTTGAGACAATGAGATGCAGCATGCTGCACACAGACAGCACAGATGGAATCCAGGCTTGGAACACTGGGACAGTCTCAGGAGGCATTTGGAAGGTAAATAGTGATAAGGAATTACCTGGATCGTGACAGTACCCTCCCCTTTAGGAGTGGCCCCAGGACACTTCTTAGGCTTGAGGAGGAAATCTGGCGTGGAAAGCCTGAAGCAACTGGATTGCTAGAAGTCCTCCCAATCTTCTTCATCTGAAAGGACTGAGGAATAACCTGTAGAAGGTCCCTTTCCTGGATTAGAAGTACGAGAAAATCGTGCTTTTGAAGCTAGCACTCCACTAAGTCTTAAATTAAATCTTCTTCTAGAACGAGGACTTTTCATACAGAGACCTGTAGAACTTTTTGGTAATTCTGGAACCTCTTCATGCGTGAAAGCATAACAGGAAAGAGCAGGACCTCCCATAATGTAGCTTGAGTCATCAACAAATTCACCTTCGGAACCTGAATTGAATCCTGATGAACTTGAACTGGCTGGAACCATAGGAGTCTTTGGACTAACGGATAGGACTTGATTAGATTCGAAGGTGCTGGAATCAGCTGGAACTGAAGGAGGCTTACTGGAATCGGCTGGAACCGAAGGAGTCAGAATCCGGTTGGAACCGGAATGAGTGGTATCCAAATGTTCAGTTAGACCATCCTGGACCTGGTCCATGCTGGATGCCAACAGGGTGGTGCTCTCTGAAAATGGCAAACAGGAGTTCATAACTGCATCTGTAGCACAAAAATTTCCATCTGGGAACTTGGCTCTGGATACTTCCCTTGGGGCTGAAATTTCGGTGACCCCTCCTGGGGTTGATGAATCAGACACCTCTCTCAGGGTTGTTTTCTCCAGCACCCCTCCTGGGGTTAACAGATCAGAAACTCCTTTTTGAGAAGACTCATATGCCCCTAGTAGAGCTTGAACATTGGATACCTTTCCTGGAGCTGTAGAAACAGACGCCCCGTCTTGGACTGCGGAATTGAATTTCCCTTTGGTGAAGAAAGTCTCATTAAATCTCTTTTGTTTCCCGGAATTGGAAATGGGGCTCCTGGACACAGGACCCCAATTGTAGAATTGGGTTTTTCTTTGATCAACTTTTATATTTTTCTTGACCGGCTCAGAAGGAGCTGGAGATTCCACATAGGAAGGTTTGTAACTATGAATGCTGTGATGTGGAGATCTATCCCACTTCCTCGGCTTACGGAGAGAACAGTCTTTAATAAAGTGATCAGAACCCCCACAGTAGAAGCAGAGTTGAAACTGCATGCGACGCTTGCGTTCCTCTTCAGAAAGTCTAGACCGTGGCTTACTCCGGAACTTATCTTTACTTGGAGCAAGGGGAAACGACTTGGACATAGAGAGATTGGCAGCTGTTGCATCTGTGTTCTCAGCAGACTGTGGGAAGGCTTTCATGGAGACGGGAGCAGAGATAATAGGAGTATCACAGAGACACTTTGAAATAACTGGAACGATGCTAGAAAGAAGGTCTTGTAACTGAACCAACAGTTGACTGAGAGTCAGGACACTGGATGCCCCTGAACCATTAAGGGTTACTTGGATTCCATCCAGCCGGGTGGAAAGGCCCTGGAGACAGCGAAAAACTTGACCCTGTGCAGCCTCCAGAAGTTCTAAGCGTGCTGCAAGTCGTTGCATCGGGTTAAACGCTTGGGCCTGGTCTCCGGCCAGATCCATTAGGTCAGTGCTTACTATCACAACTGAGGGTTGGAGACCCTGACTGGGAGCCTCAGCTGTAGGAGCTGACGGGTTCTTGAACTTAGGAGGAGCCATGGGACTCCTGGACATGCGTAAAGACAGTAGCAAGGATGCCCGAAGGCGTGACCACGACAACTGGAAATATCTTTCAGTGATTTTATTAAATGAAAAGTCAGAAAACGTGAAAAAACAATAGAAAGTCACAAGTGGAAATTTAGGTGTGCAACTGGTTAATACCAGTAACCTGGAATGTAGAGAAAAGTTCTGTAAACTGTAAATGAAGCTAGGGTTCGCTGGAAAATTGAAATAGAAGCTGGAGTGCGCTGGAAAACTGTAGTTGTTGAAGAGTGGCTGCTGGAAAGCCGGAATACAGACACAGGTGAGTAAGGTGATGTTGTAGAGGGTTAATCACAGAGGTGTCGTGTTACACCACAGAGTGTAACACAGAGGAGTCAGGCTTGAATGCAGGAGAGTTCACTGGAGAATCTGTAGAAGACTGCACACAGGAACCACTGGAGACAAATGAAGCACTGCAGAGAAAGTCCATGGAAGAACTGCTCACTGGAAACACTTGTTACCACATATGTAATCAAATCTGAAAAACATCATTTAATCGGTACTAGATTTGGATCACATATGTAATCAAATCTGAAAAACATCATTTAATCGGTACTAGATTTGGATCAAAATTCTAACGAATATAATAAGTGTGATATTCAACCATGATTAGGATTGTACATATATTTTGTAGTAAGGGAATAGATAAAATAGGCTAGTATATATCAGTTGAATGTTTAGACAATTTAGTCACTTCAAAGGCACACAGGTAATGGCATGCGCAAGGAAGTGCCTAAGACTACAATCAGGAATCTGCATATCCTGAGCAATGTATGTTATTCGGCCTTCTGCTTTGAGACAATGACTCCTAGGATCAATTGAATTAACGAAGTCTCAAATGTTGATGAACACTAGCAGTATTTACACTCCAAAATAACCAAAGGAAAACCTTGATAGACAAACAAATATCAGACGCTATGACTCCAGAATTCACCCCCTGCTCGTCACTGTTGAACAAATTATCTGATATGTTTTACAACACCTTTGAATATGTAAATTGGGATTGTTAAAGTTGGGATATAAGACAGGGTTTGGAGCAGTCTTTAGTTAGTGCAGAGGGAAAGAGACAAGGAAGGATCCTAAGACATCAGAAGAAGGTAGCTATGCATTTAACCCTCAATAATTCTTGCAAGTGTACAGTATGTGTGTTGATTGTTTAAGTTTGTAATATTGTTTGTGTTTGTTTAATATGTACTGCAGTTAATAATAATTATAGGATTTATTATCATTGTGTTTTTCATATCTTGTATTTTGTATACCTAGAATAAAGTGTTATTGAAATAGAGCTATTATTCCATGGTTCAAACTCATTTTTTGGAATCTCTAAATCATACAAATCTGCATATATTATATAAGGCTCTGCAAAGTTGGACAATATATTTATACCCCTAAGGTATAGAGCATTGATATATCAAATGAGCCAGAAGGATACATCCCTGCATAAAGTATATTTACCATGTGCACAGATGTATTGCTTGGACAGTAATTGTTTTCAGTAGCTATATTCATACCCACATAGTCAATGAGCCAGGATTATATATCTCTGTAAAGTATAATTACACTTTACCTTGACATATCTCTTGGACAAGTAGATATATAATTCCTAAACCCAAATGAGCCAATCACATGCATATGTATAGAAATGTTCATATAATGTACATTGCTGTGTGATTGGACTAGTGCTAATCTCTGCCCCTTTAGCTATGAGCCAACCTAATTTGTAAGCCTATTATAATATATTTGCAGATGTAAGATACATAAAGCATAAATCAATATATGATATAATAAATATATATTATATAAGATTCCACACTTCAATAATTGGCACCCCAGATGGGACCATGGAATAATTTGGTATCTATTTTAAACTAACATAATATCTATTAGGAAGCAGCACCAATGGCTATAAGCCTGCTGGCAAAGTACAAGATCACAGTGGAATAGGTTACAAATGAGAATAAAGAATTTAAAGGCCTAGAATAGAAAATGTGCACAGTGGAAATGAGTATTTCCAAATAAATGTACCAGGTATTAGACTTTAACCTTAAGACACCGGTCAATCTTAAGGAGAGGATACCGTGGGTACTAAAAACAAAGAATATAAAAATTTAGCATTGTGAATGATTGCAATGTTAAAAATGCAAAAGTTTTCTGTAGCATTAAGAAAAATGCGCAGAACTGCGGCTTTAGAAGCCAAACAGAAATGTAAAGAAGAATCAGGTTCACGTCTTCGTAAGGCGTGCCTGACCATTAATGCAAAAATGCATTCATTATTTAAGTCCCTTAAACAGAAAAATAAACAGAAAAAGTTTGGGGCAGAAGCAAAAAGCCTGGCAGATTGTAAGCAAACTGTCATGACCTCTCAGGAGGAGATAAAAGGAAGTACAAGGGAGAATATTGTAGATGTAGGTGAGACTCAGGACAGCATTGTCCATGTGCAGCACACAGAGTCTGCTATGGTCACACAGACCACCAGCAGAACAGCCTCTTTGGTAAATGAAGAAAGTAGCAATGTGCAGGATGTGTCTATCATCAGACAGCACATTAATGTAAAGGAGGTAGCAGCAATAGGAGATGTCCCCTATACTGTTTCTACTAAAGGGGAAGATCATTGTAACTCAGATTATGAGTATTCTGCTGAATACACTCTCAGAGTTCCCAATGTAAATGAAGAATTTGTTATGCCCTTAGGCAAAGGTGAATTGTCAGCAGATTTAAACACTGATAGCTGCAGTACAGTGCACACAGGGGTGAAAAAGTTCCCCATGGTGAAAACTCCCATGGCAACCAGAGTTGCAAACCTTGAAATGTATTCACCTGGAAACATGTTTAAAGGGGAAATCCATAAAATTAATTCAGGAATGCATGTTTACAAACAAGGTTCCCAAACTTTTGTAACCCCCACACAACACTCAGAAACATCTAGTGATGGTGCATATGTTTTCAGGTCAGAGAGACCACATGCAGAGTGTCATTCTGCAAACCACACACCAATTAACAATGACAAAAAGGATCACCAGGATGAAAATGTTTTTATGCCCTGGTGCCATAACCATTTTATTACAGGTGTGGAAAGACAGAAAGCCCTGGGACCTGCAATACATATTTGGCAAAGTCTAACAAGTTTCTCTCCCCACAAAAGTAGGTTTTTTCAGAAGCTCCAAGATTCTTCCAGACTAAGGAGCCATGCCAAGCAGCAAACGCTATGGTTGAAGACAGTCTGGGCCCAGGCTACGTCACAAGGGAGTATGGTCACAAGTGAATACGGTAGTATCATTCCTTTACTTGTTAGATCCAATGTAGCCATTGTTTGCTTTGATGTTCAAACAGCCACAGTTTCCAAATTAAACCAGCATCATATCTGCAGCGACAATTGTGCTGTCATTGACACACAATGTGACAGGAAAGATTGGCACAGGCCAGAAACAATTGTTTGTTTGTTTGTTCTTCAATCTTTAAAGACACATTTGTAAATTCTGTACCTGATAACATGCAGCAGATAGGACAGAATGCATAGCAAGCTATGTTAAATCACTGTATAAATATCTGTGATATTCATTGTATGTATTTTTGTTTGATTCATAGTAATCCTGGCAACCTGTATACAGAATGGTGCAAGACTCCAAAAAGACTCCAATTTACAAGGGAAAAGGTCTTCATTAACCCTTTCATCGCTGCTATCCAGCAAAATCTACATAGCATCCCTAAAGACTGATATATGGACAAATCCTCAAGGAGTTTTCCAGTTTCACAAGAAAGGGGAAGGTTTTCATTAACCCTTTCATCACAAGTAATCATTACTTGTCTTTTAAACTACATGTACACCCCCACAACAGTGTACAGCACATCTCATCACTGTGATTATACAGAACTGTCTCATCCCTTCATATACCTTAATCAAATATATGTAAACATTTGTCTGATATATATATATATATATATATATATATATATGTGTATATATATATATATATATATATATGTTATGTAATTGTATTATATACCTTGTAAATATTTTATGTTTTTTTAATATTACACAGTAGATACTACCTATGCTTCCTTCGTAAAAGCTTCAAAAGTAATTAAATATCTAATACAGGATGGTATACCACGTGTTAACAAATTGGGACAAGATTATTAAGTGGGATGAATAATTCTCTTAATAAAGACTGTAACAAGTCAAAGGGAATTATTTGTAGCGTAACAGGGTCAACTGTATATGCACATGGCTGCATATAAAATAATACTGGATGGAATTAGATTTAGTCAAAGCCATTCCTAAAAGATATTTAATATCTGTTTGAAGCAAAATTGTATTCATTTATTGTATTGATAGGATGTTACTATATACACATCAAAAGCATTTTAAATAATTATGAGTCAAAATATAGGTAGGATAGAAAACGCCTTTATATGGGTTAAACTGGTATAAGGTTATGTAAGATTGAGATGTATAAATAGGTTCAAGGTAGAATAAGGAGACTTAAGACTGCATGGTAATTTATTCAGTGAGGAAATACAGAACAGAGTAGGTGTACTACTCACAGCCATTTGTGGTACTATTGCCCGAAGACAATTAAGACCTACTATTAACAAGCAAAGAAAGAAAGAAAGAAAGAAAGAAAGAAAGAGAAAAAAAAAAAGACTGTTTCATATATGCCTGTTCTATTCAAAATCACAACCTGTTTGTGCAAAAGCAATATGGACACTTGTCACAACTGCGGCATTGGAAAAACATTTAAAGGACGCACAAGGCTAAAGACCATTACTGAGGGTCGTCACAAGTACTGAATGTTCAAGATACAGCACTCGACGTACACAGCCCTCTGCCTCAAACAGCGAAATGGCAAGCAAAGGAGCAGCTGCTATGAAGAATTCTACTTCAACTGCCTTCATGATGCAAACGTAATACGTCTCCAATGGCAAGCAAACCACGCAGATGACAGTACTCTCCCAGTAAATTGCTACAGCCAAGAACAGCAAAAATGTCCAAACGTACTGATCCAGATACAGAAAAAAGGTTTACAATTGGGCTATGGTATTTCAAATGTCTGTAGAAATTAGTTTTCCTCATGAATACTGAATAAAAACCTCAGTCTTGTCTGCTTTAGTTAAAAAGTAGAATAAGGTTAGGTAAGCTAAGAATTTTTGAGATTTTTAAAATCATAATGGTTATTATTATTACACTTATGGTATATATTATGGTTACAACAAAAGTTATGTTTTGAAGAAATTTTGAAATGTATTTGGAAGCAATTACGCTAGTTTAATGTGTGGCCAATCAAAATAATTTCTCATGGCCACAAGGGGGCGACTGTTACCACATATGTAATCAAATCTGAAAAACATCATTTAATCGGTACTAGATTTGGATCACATATGTAATCAAATCTGAAAAACATCATTTAATCGGTACTAGATTTGGATCAAAATTCTAACGAATATAATAAGTGTGATATTCAACCATGATTAGGATTGTACATATATTTTGTAGTAAGGGAATAGATAAAATAGGCTAGTATATATCAGTTGAATGTTTAGACAATTTAGTCACTTCAAAGGCACACAGGTAATGGCATGCGCAAGGAAGTGCCTAAGACTACAATCAGGAATCTGCATATCCTGAGCAATGTATGTTATTCGGCCTTCTGCTTTGAGACAATGACTCCTAGGATCAATTGAATTAACGAAGTCTCAAATGTTGATGAACACTAGCAGTATTTACACTCCAAAATAACCAAAGGAAAACCTTGATAGACAAACAAATATCAGACGCTATGACTCCAGAATTCACCCCCTGCTCGTCACTGTTGAACAAATTATCTGATATGTTTTACAACACCTTTGAATATGTAAATTGGGATTGTTAAAGTTGGGATATAAGACAGGGTTTGGAGCAGTCTTTAGTTAGTGCAGAGGGAAAGAGACAAGGAAGGATCCTAAGACATCAGAAGAAGGTAGCTATGCATTTAACCCTCAATAATTCTTGCAAGTGTACAGTATGTGTGTTAATTGTTTAAGTTTGTAATATTGTTTGTGTTTGTTTAATATGTACTGCAGTTAATAATAATTATAGGATTTATTATCATTGTGTTTTTCATATCTTGTATTTTGTATACCTAGAATAAAGTGTTATTGAAATAGAGCTATTATTCCATGGTTCAAACTCATTTTTTGGAATCTCTAAATCATACAAATCTGCATATATTATATAAGGCTCTGCAAAGTTGGACAATATATTTATACCCCTAAGGTATAGAGCATTGATATATCAAATGAGCCAGAAGGATACATCCCTGCATAAAGTATATTTACCATGTGCACAGATGTATTGCTTGGACAGTAATTGTTTTCAGTAGCTATATTCATACCCACATAGTCAATGAGCCAGGATTATATATCTCTGTAAAGTATAATTACACTTTACCTTGACATATCTCTTGGACAAGTAGATATATAATTCCTAAACCCAAATGAGCCAATCACATGCATATGTATAGGAATGTTCATATAATGTACATTGCTGTGTGATTGGACTAGTGCTAATCTCTGCCCCTTTAGCTATGAGCCAACCTAATTTGTAAGCCTATTATAATATATTTGCAGATGTAAGATACATAAAGCATAAATCAATATATGATATAATAAATATATATTATATAAGATTCCACACTTCAATACACTGAAGACCATTGAAGCACTGACATCCTTCAGTGCTGGGACAGGCTATTTAAACCCACAGGTTAGCAGGGATTGGTGGGCAATTAACCAGAGACCAGATTGCAGCTGCTGTGTAATCAGGCTGGGAGCAGAGTGCAGCTGATTGGCTGAAAAGTAACATGTGATGAAAACAAACATGGCTGCGCCCATGTTTGAACTTGGAGGGAAAGACTGTTTGTAACTTGCATGTGAGTTTTAACCATGAAGCTGCCAGAATCACAGTAAACAGATTTGAGACAATGAGATGCAGCATGCTGCACACAGACAGCACAGATGGAATCCAGGCTTGGAACACTGGGACAGTCTCAGGAGGCATTTGGAAGGTAAATAGTGATAAGGAATTACCTGGATCATGACATGGACCTTTATAAGTTGTGATGTAACAGAGATATATTTAGTTGCAATCAATACAGTGAGTGCCCCATATAGTTATACTTTCTCTTTTTTGTTCTGTTAATGCAAATGTGGTCATTTTACAAACCCATGTTAAATGTGAACTCCTTTAAATACATGCATTGTCTACCCCTTGTGGTACATTGGTCGACATTGACATGAACAAATGGTCGACACATGAAAAAGTTGACATGCTTTTTAAAAAAAAATAGATTTTTAACTTTTTCCTACTATACCACCCACGTGGACTACGATTGGGAACGGTAACCTGTCCCGAGCGCAGTGGTAGTGGAGCAAGGCACCTTGCCCACAGCATGGCAAGCAAAGCGAGCCATGCAAGGGGATGCGGTACACTAATTGGGATTCCTGGTGAAGTTATGGAAAAAATGACACTAAACACAGTTCAAAAATCCATGTTGACCTTTCCGTGTGTCGACATTTCATGTGTCGACCATTTGTCCATGTCGACCGTGTCATACCGGAACCCATTGTCATACCATAAACCACAAAAGCTATATATGACCACATGAATGCTAGCTTGACCTTTGGCCAAGTTTACTCATCCTCTTGATGTCATATTCTAACAGCTGACTCAGGCTTGCCACTGTAAGAGCTTTGCAAAACATTAGGAGTGATGTTTCCATATAATATTCATTTAAATTATGTCTTGAACTCCCAATACATTACAGGCAAGGACAGAAATGTTTAAAATGCATCCAGTAAAAATGAACAATGCACAGACAGTACCAATATAACGGGATCAGTATGAAATACCTACAGTCAAAATCCCGACGGTCAAAATACTGACATCAATTGACCGACGGTCAAAATCCTGACAAGGTCAAAATACCAAAATTTAAAATACCGACATGGTCAAAATGCCGACATTTAAAATGTCGACAGGTCAAAAAGACAATGAGAGTGTATAGCGTCCCCTCGCATTCAGGCACAGTGCCTAACTGCGCTCAGCACACTATTATATTCCCCCTCCAGGTCCACTGGGATGGCCAAGTATGAATAAGTCGATTTCAATGAAAAAATCATGTTGACTTTTTGACCTGTCGACATTTTGGTATTTTAAATTGTTGTATTTTGACCATGTTGGGATTTTGACATTGCCGGATTTTGACCGTCAGTCAATGGTTGTCGGTATTTTGACTGTGGGGATTTTGATTGTAGGTAAATTGACCGCATCCCAATATATCTATTCAGTCAGAGTTGCCAGTTTGCTAATAGTAAATTTTATGCAGGAGGAAAAAAACGGTCATGTATAAATGTACGTTTAGTTTTACATTTTTCATATTTAACATATTGATTTGAAGCATCCCTCAATTCTATGCTATCTAGAATCTTTGCGATGAGAGAAAATAAAGTTTTATGGCTACACAGCAGATGGTCAGTGTGGTGTATGTCTTCCAAAGAGATAGCTCACATTTAAATTTTATAGGGAGGCACTAAAGAAGCAGCCGTATGAGACAGATGCAGAATGGCGAAATGAGAGCTAAAAAAAGAGAGAATACACTTGCTCATTTGCATGTATAAATATTTAAATTGGCACCACATTTCAGCAACTGGTAAAGTTAATGACCTTTTGATAACCTTGAACCAGAAATCACCAAACGCTGTATATGATGTGTCGGAGTGTTTAAATTACAGAGGTTTCATGTAGTATGCAAAACACACTCTTACACTTCAGAACATGATGAAATATAGCATAATAGATCAAGATAATGCAGTTTGTTCCTATCACAGTGCAAGAGTGTTCTCTTGTAAGCAATATATGCTTCCATCCAATGTCTGAAAATTTAGGGCTGTGGAGGGAGGATTTAGGAATGAACATAAAACTTAGTATAATGATTTGGCGATTGTTAAAGGGACACAAACCTCTGAAAATAAAAGAGAGAAGTACAATTCTATATAACTATACAGGTTGAGTATCCCATATCCACATATTCCGAAATACGGAATATACCGAAATACGGACTTTTTTGAGTGAGACTGAGATAGTGAAATCTTTGTTTTCTGTGGCTCAATGTACACAAACTTTGTTTAATACACGAAGTTATTAAAAATATTGTATTAAATAAACTTCAGGCTGTGTGTATAAGGTGTATATGAAACATAAATGAATTATGTGAATGTACACACACTTTGTTTAATACACAAAGTTATCAAAAATATTGGCTAAAATTACCTTCAGGCTGTGTGTATAAGGTGTATATGAAACATAAATGCATTCTGTGCTTAGACTTAGGTCCCATCACCATGATATCTCATTATGGTATGCAATTATTCCAAAATACAGAAAAATCCGATATCCAGAATACCTCTGGTCCCAAGCGTTTTGGATAAGGGATACTCAACCTGTATTTATGTCTGTCCATACCCAACCGGAAAATAAGTGCTCTGAACATAAATAGTTGGGGAAAGACCATCAACAATCTTGAATTTACAATATAGAATAGCATTCATATTGGTGCCATAACCATAAAACAATTTATATGAATATTAATTGGATGTATGCAAGCCAGCTTATCCACCAATAAGCTTGTGGTTTGGCAAGCATATGCTCACCAAAAGAAACTCTTTCCAGGGCTTTCTCAAAACCCTTCACAGCTAAGAGTTTTATCCCCATTTTGTTAAGGTGTACCTTATCATTTTGTATTAGTCATGTATGGTGGCAGTTTACCCAAATGAACCTAAATAATATTGGTCTTAGAGCACTGACATTGTGCAGTACTTTTTTTTAATGTACTTTATAGACTGTACTTTATAGACCTTATATATTTTATCTCCTGCAGAATTTCTGACGATACCAGTAGCAATACCCTCTTACAGGAAAATACAGTGAAAAATCTTTGAGACAGATAAGTATCACATGAGGACAAAATACAATTACTTGCTTTCAAAATACTGCACCCCCAATAAAAGGGTCCTGGAAGTACATGCTAACATACTACACTAACCCTAAAACAGCCATAAACACTATGCTAACACTAATGACAAATGACAATGATAAAAGCTAGTAAATTTACAAAAAAGTCAGATCCACACAAAAGGCCGGATCCTATCTAAATTACCAGAAAAGCCATAATCCACTCAAAAAGCTGGATCCACATTAAATTCATCCAAAGAACTGGATCCTCACAAAACAGTCATATCTATACTACAGTCACAAAAAAGCTGGATATACACTAAATCCACGTAAAGCCAGATCCACACCAATTTCACACAATGATCTAGCCAGAGTTAGAAGTGACAGTAGGTCTCCACACATAGCAGCTACACTTGGCAACAAACACTATTGCATTTCCTTTACTGTTGTACTGTTGGTTGTCTGTGAATCCAGTATTTTCTGTATATTTAGTATAAATACAACTTTATTATATTCCTAGTATCTGTAAGGTTTAGATTACAGCGATTATTTAATTCAGCAAGCACATCTTGCCTCCAGCCATATGTCAACAGCTGGCTGCAACCTCTGCTGCAGGGCATGGCAATTTCTTTACAACTTTTTCCTCTCCTGCCAGCATTCTATCACAGCTATTCATATAAAGGGGGAAGTTCACTGTTCTGCAGGTACCTATTGAAAACTGGGAGCTCTGTAAGATTCTTCACCTCACACTGCCAGCCCTAACACTTTACTAGCTAAGAAAATTCATATATCCTACAGTGCACTTTGGGCTAACGTGAAATGGATTCTGCTGGGACTTCCTCATCCATGGTTTACTCCAGCATTTAGTAACTTTGGTGGATAAACAGAATGAGGCTCAGTAGCAACCCATCAATTGCCACCAGTGTCATACATTGTGTTGGGATACCTTCCAGCTGGGATCCGTTAGGGATCCCGATGGTTGGGATCAGGGCAGTCGAAATATGGATGCCGGAATCCTGACACTACTGAGAATGTGGGCGCTGGCACCCAGAATAGTATTACAAATAATATGCAATCCAAAACATGCAAGTTTTGAGGTTCTGGGAAATTATGTTTTGCCTTGTTTTGAGATCCAAACTTGGTGGGATTACCTGAGTCTGTACTTGGTTCCACTTGGGTATATTTGTTTGTTTTCTGAACTGAACGTGCACATCTCTAGTTAAATACTTCATAATGAACTTTTCCTAAAATAAAGTGTGAAGTCTTTAAAAAACTGTCTAATTACTTTAATATATGTTGGTTTTAAAACATTCATAATGCAGTTGTTCAAAAGTAAACAGTTGTGAAGTGTTTAAAAGAATTATATTTCTGAGCATGCTCAGTGCAATAAGTACCAATATGAATTATTCTGAGAAAAATCATACCTACAGTACGTTCTCTCTTTAAGGAATCCCTCGTATTTTGATCACCTCCCACAATACTTACTACTCTCCTCAGGGACTTGTGAACACTCAGTTTGTTATTCCGCCTCAGTGTTCTTTTTTTTTGGGAGGCACTGATTAGTCGGTTTTTAATGTGACCCCTCTATCCCCTTTTTTAACATTGTAAAATATTTTGATTTCAGGTGCTAGCTTTCTGCTGTCTGGACCACATTTAGTTATTATGAATGGCAGCAGCCACAGCACTAGTACTTGGTTGCTGCTTCTGCTCTTCTATCGACTGATAGTGATCCATTTTGACTCAGTGCTTGTATTTATTAATGCAGTTGCATGGCATTTACTGAGATTTATTTAACACACAAGTTGTAAAAAATACCCCACATTTTTATTTTTTTTTGCAAATGACAACTAACACAGAAATCAAAGTGTTTATATTTCTGTGAATGCAGTGGGGTATGTCCTGCGGAATCACAGTGCTAATATTTCTGTGAACACAGTGGTATATTGCCTGCAGAGTCACAACGCTTATATTTACATGAACGCAGTGGGGTATGACATCTACAGCACACACAAGTTGTACAAAATAGTTCACCCAAACTTTTAGGGGCACTGTGCACTAAAGAAGGTTAAATGATGCACATGTAGTATATTTTAAATTAGCTCTGGGCTGCACTGCAGCCAGTGTGACAAAAAAACACTAGAGTGCTGTGCACCAAGGCTTAATACTGCCCTATATGGAGCTCTAGGCTGCAGCTGTACTGCGGGCAGTGACAAAAAAATACAACACCAGTATGCAGTTTGCAGTTGCACCAAGGCTTAATGCTCAGCATCAGTGTAACACACTCAGGGTTACGGCACCAGTGTGACACAGACAATGGATGTAACTTCCAAGCTCCTGCACTATAAAAAATGTAAAAAAACAATGATTTGCTTACTGCCTGTACTGTATCTAGCTCAGCCAATATTAACACTAATCAGCCTGAGGGGACTGGAGTGGACAGATAGGGCTCAGCTCAGCACTGGAGTGGTCAGATAGGGGTCAGCTCAGCTCTGGAGTGCACATACAGTATACTGTAGGTCAGCTCAGTCAGCACCGGACAGATAGGGGTCAGATAGATCAGCTCAGCACTGGACATATAGATCTGCTCAGCACTGGACAAATAGATCAGCTCAGCACTGGACAGATAGATCTGCTCAGCACTGGACAAATAGATCAGCTCAGCACTGGACAGATAGATCAGCAAAGCACAGACACCGTCAGCACACAGCTCCAACTGTTCAGTGTGAAATGGTGCCTGAATCACTGCTGCAGGGACTTTTATCAAATCCAAATCCATGAGATCTGATGCCGGGAGGATAACGTTTTGCCTCGATTTGGAATCTGAACCTGGCGCGTAAACCAGAGGCAGTACTCTGATTCCTTTAGACCCCAGAAGTTCAGGTGGGCTCGGTTTTCAGAAAACCGAGCCTGCTAATCTCTATTTTTTACAAGTTAGGAAATAATTGGATCAGTTATTTTCTCCATTTAACACATTTAAATAGTGCTATACACTGTACAAGCAGTTGTAGCTTCTGTTGTAAGTAGACAAAGAGAAATGTATGAATTTTTGAGGCTCCGTACTGCAAACTGAGCTAAAATTAATGAATAAATAAATAAATAGTACCACAGGTTTGTAAGAGACAGATCATGTCAAACTAACTTTATTAGCTTCTACAAGGAAGTGAGCGATAATCTCGACCAAGGCAAAGCAGTGGATGTTGTCTTTTTAGATTTTGCAAAAGCCTTCAATACAGTGCCTCACAGGAGACTAATCATCAAATTAAAGAAATTTGGCACAGGATATATTTGTACATGGATAGGTAATTGGCTGGATAACAGAGTACAATAAGTAGTGGTCAATGGGGCGTTCTCCAGCTGGGCACCAGTAGTCAGCGGAATACCACAAGGGTCCGTACTTGGCTCGCTACTGTTCAATATATTTATTAATGATCTAGGAATAGGCCTGGGAAGCACAGTGTCAATCTTTGCAGATGATACTAAACTGTGTAAGGTAATTAATTCAGAAAGCGATGTGGAGTCTCTACAGATTGACTTACTTAAACTTGAAACCTGGGCGTCTAAATGGGGAATGAGGTTCAATATTGAAAAATGCAAAGCTATGCACTTTGGGATTAAAAACAAACTTGCATCCTACACACTTAATGGGGAAAATATAGGGGTAGCAGTAGTGGAAAAAGATTTGGGGATGCTCATAGATAATAGGCTTAATAACAGTCAACAATGTCAAAATGCAGCAAAGAAGGCAAGTAAAGTGCTCGCATGCATAAAACGGGGTATTGAGACAAGGGACGAGGATGTAATCCTGCCGCTGTACAAATCATTGGTACGTCCGTACCTAGAATATTGTGTTCAATTTTGGCCACCATATTATAAAAAAGATATCGGGGATCTCAAAAGAGTGCAAAGGAGAGCTACTAAACTGATAAAAGGGTTAGAGACACTGGAGTATGAGGAAAAGCTTACTAGGTTAAATATGTATTCCCTTGAAAAGAGGAGACATTATTAATAGAGATGAGCGCCGGAAATTTTTCGGGTTTTGTGTTTTGGTTTTGGGTTCGGTTCCGCGGCCGTGTTTTGGGTTCGACCGCGTTTTGGCAAAACCTCACCGAATTTTTTTTGTCGGATTCGGGTGTGTTTTGGATTCGGGTGTTTTTTTCAAAAAACCCTAAAAAACAGCTTAAATCATAGAATTTGGGGGTCATTTTGATCCCAAAGTATTATTAACCTCAAAAACCATAATTTACACTAATTTTCAGTCTATTCTGAATACCTCACACCTCACAATATTATTTTTAGTCCTAAAATTTGCACCGAGGTCGCTGTGTGAGTAAGATAAGCGACCCTAGTGGCCGACCCAAACACCGGGCCCATCTAGGAGTGGCACTGCAGTGTCACGCAGGATGGCCCTTCCAAAAAACCCTCCCCAAACAGCACATGACGCAAAGAAAAAAAGAGGCGCAATGAGGTAGCTGACTGTGTGAGTAAGATAAGCGACCCTAGTGGCCGACACAAACACCGGGCCCATCTAGGAGTGGCACTGCAGTGTCACGCAGGATGGCCCTTCCAAAAAACCCTCCCCAAACAGCACATGACGCAAAGAAAAAAGAGGCGCAATGAGGTAGCTGACTGTGTGAGTAAGATAAGCGACCCTAGTGGCCGACACAAACACCGGGCCCATCTAGGAGTGGCACTGCAGTGTCACGCAGGATGGCCCTTCCAAAAAACCCTCCCCAAACAGCACATGACGCAAAGAAAAAAAGAGGCGCAATGAGGTAGCTGACTGTGTGAGTAAGATAAGCGACCCTAGTGGCCGACACAAACACCGGGCCCATCTAGGAGTGGCACTGCAGTGTCACGCAGGATGGCCCTTCCAAAAAATCCTCCCCAAACAGCACATGATGCAAAGAAAAAAAGAGGCGCAATGAGGTAGCTGACTGTGTGAGTAAGATAAGCGACCCTAGTGGCCGACACAAACACCGGGCCCATCTAGGAGTGGCACTGCAGTGTCACGCAGGATGGCCCTTCCAAAAAACCCTCCCCAAACAGCACATGACGCAAAGAAAAAAATAGGCGCAATGAGGTAGCTGACTGTGTGAGTAAGATAAGCGACCCTAGTGGCCGACACAAACACTGGGCCCATCTAGGAGTGGCACTGCAGTGTCACGCAGGATGGCCCTTCCAAAAAACCCTACCCAAAAAGCACATGACGCAAAGAAAAAAAGAGGCGCAATGAGGTAGCTGACTGTGTGAGTAAGATAAGCGACCCTAGTGGCCGACACAAACACCGGGCCCATCTAGGAGTGGCACTGCAGTGTCACGCAGGATGGCCCTTCCAAAAAACCCTCCCCAAACAGCACATGACGCAAAGAAAAAAAGAGGCGCAATGAGGTAGCTGACTGTGTGAGTAAGATAAGCGACCCTAGTGGCCGACACAAACACCGGGCCCATCTAGGAGTGGCACTGCAGTGTCACGCAGGATGGCCCTTCCAAAAAACCCTCCCCAAACAGCACATGACGCAAAGAAAAATAAAAGAAAAAAGAGGTGCAAGATGGAATTGTCATTGGGCCCTCCCACCCACCCTTATGTTGTATAAACAGGACATGCACACTTTAACCAACCCATCATTTCAGTGACAGGGTCTGCCACACGACTGTGACTGATATGACGGGTTGGTTTGGACCCCCCCCAAAAAAGAAGCAATTAATCTCTCCTTGCACAAACTGGCTCTACAGAGGCAAGATGTCCACCTCATCATCATCCTCCGATATATCACCGTGTACATCCCCCTCCTCACAGATTATCAATTCGTCCCCACTGGAATCCACCATCTCAGCTCCCTGTGTACTTTGTGGAGGCAATTGCTGCTGGTCAATGTCTCCGCGGAGGAATTGATTATAATTCATTTTAATGAACATCATCTTCTCCACATTTTCTGGATGTAACCTCATACGCCGATTGCTGACAAGGTGAGCGGCGGCACTAAACACTCTTTCGGAGTACACACTTGTGGGAGGGCAACTTAGGTAGAATAAAGCCAGTTTGTGCAAGGGCCTCCAAATTGCCTCTTTTTCCTGCCAGTATAAGTACGGACTGTGTGACGTGCCTACTTGGATGCGGTCACTCATATAATCCTCCACCATTCTTTCAATGTTGAGAGAATCATATGCAGTGACAGTAGACGACATGTCCGTAATCGTTGTCAGGTCCTTCAGTCCGGACCAGATGTCAGCATCAGCAGTCGCTCCAGACTGCCCTGCATCACCGCCAGCGGGTGGGCTCGGAATTCTGAGCCTTTTCCTCGCACCCCCAGTTGCGGGAGAATGTGAAGGAGGAGATGTTGACAGGTCGCGTTCCGCTTGACTTGACAATTTTCTCACCAGCAGGTCTTTCAACCCCAGCAGACTTGTGTCTGCCGGAAAGAGAGATCCAAGGTAGGCTTTAAATCTAGGATCGAGCACGGTGGCCAAAATGTAGTGCTCTGATTTCAACAGATTGACCACCCGTGAATCCTTGTTAAGCGAATTAAGGGCTCCATCCACAAGTCCCACATGCCTAGCGGAATCGCTCCGTGTTAGCTCCTCCTTCAATGTCTCCAGCTTCTTCTGCAAAAGCCTGATGAGGGGAATGACCTGACTCAGGCTGGCAGTGTCTGAACTGACTTCACGTGTGGCAAGTTCAAAGGGCATCAGAACCTTGCACAACGTTGAAATCATTCTCCACTGCGCTTGAGACAGGTGCATTCCACCTCCTATATCGTGCTCAATTGTATAGGCTTGAATGGCCTTTTGCTGCTCCTCCAACCTCTGAAGCATATAGAGGGTTGAATTCCACCTCGTTACCACTTCTTGCTTCAGATGATGGCAGGGCAGGTTCAGTAGTTTTTGGTGGTGCTCCAGTCTTCTGTACGTGGTGCCTGTACGCCGAAAGTGTCCCGCAATTCTTCTGGCCACCGACAGCATCTCTTGCACGCCCCTGTCGTTTTTTAAAAAATTCTGCACCACCAAATTCAAGGTATGTGCAAAACATGGGACGTGCTGGAATTTGCCCATATTTAATGCACACACAATATTGCTGGCGTTGTCCGATGCCACAAATCCACAGGAGAGTCCAATTGGGGTAAGCCATTCCGCGATGATCTTCCTCAGTTGCCGTAAGAGGTTTTCAGCTGTGTGCGTATTCTGGAAAGCGGTGATACAAAGCGTAGCCTGCCTAGGAAAGAGTTGGCGTTTGCGAGATGCTGCTACTGGTGCCGCCGCTGCTGTTCTTGCGGCGGGAGTCCATACATCTACCCAGTGGGCTGTCACAGTCATATAGTCCTGACCCTGCCCTGCTCCACTTGTCCACATGTCCGTGGTTAAGTGGACATTGGGTACAACTGCATTTTTTAGGACACTGGTGAGTCTTTTTCTGACGTCCGTGTACATTCTCGGTATCGCCTGCCTAGAGAAGTGGAACCTAGATGGTATTTGGTAACGGGGGCACACTGCCTCAATAAATTGTCTAGTTCCCTGTGAACTAACGGCGGATACCGGACGCACGTCTAACACCAACATAGTTGTCAAGGCCTCAGTTATCCGCTTTGCAGCAGGATGACTGCTGTGATATTTCATCTTCCTCGCAAAGGACTGTTGAACAGTCAATTGCTTACTGGAAGTAGTACAAGTGGGCTTACGACTTCCCCTCTGGGATGACCATCGACTCCCAGCAGCAACAACAGCAGCGCCCGCAGCAGTAGGCGTTACACGCAAGGATGCATCGGAGGAATCCCAGGCAGGAGAGGACTCGTCAGAATTGCCAGTGACATGGCCTGCAGGACTATTGGCATTCCTGGGGAAGGAGGAAATTGACACTGAGGGAGTTGGTGGGGTGGTTTGCGTGAGCTTGGTTACAAGAGGAAGGGATTTACTGGTCAGTGGACTGCTTCCGCTGTCGCCCAAAGTTTTTGAACTTGTCACTGACTTATTATGAATGCGCTGCAGGTGACGTATAAGGGAGGATGTTCCGAGGTGGTTAACGTCCTTACCCCTACTTATTACAGCTTGACAAAGGCAACACACGGCTTGACACCTGTTGTCCGCATTTCTGTTGAAATACTTCCACACCGAAGAGCTGATTTTTTTGGTATTTTCACCAGGCATGTCAGTGGCCATATTCCTCCCACGGACAACAGGTGTCTCCCCGGGTGCCTGACTTAAACAAACCACCTCACCATCAGAATCCTCCTGGTCAATTTCCTCCCCAGCGCCAGCAACACCCATATCCTCCTCATCCTGGTGTACTTCAACACTGACATCTTCAATCTGACTATCAGGAACTGGACTGCGGGTGCTCCTTCCAGCACTTGCAGGGGGCGTGCAAATGGTGGAAGGCGCATGCTCTTCATGTCCAGTGTTGGGAAGGTCAGGCATCGCAACCGACACAATTGGACTCTCCTTGTGGATTTGGGATTTCGAAGAACGCACAGTTCTTTGCGGTGCTTTTGCCAGCTTGAGTCTTTTCAGTTTTCTAGCGAGAGGCTGAGTGCTTCCATCATCATGTGAAGCTGAACCACTAGCCATGAACATAGGCCAGGGCCTCAGCCGTTCCTTGCCACTCCGTGTGGTAAATGGCATATTGGCAAGTTTACGCTTCTCCTCCGACAATTTTATTTTAGGTTTTGGAGTCCTTTTTTTACTGATATTTGGTGTTTTGGATTTGACATGCTCTGTACTATGACATTGGGCATCGGCCTTGGCAGACGACGTTGCTGGCATTTCATCGTCTCGGCCATGACTAGTGGCAGCAGCTTCAGCACGAGGTGGAAGTGGATCTTGATCTTTCCCTAATTTTGGAACCTCAACATTTTTGTTCTCCATATTTTAATAGGCACAACTAAAAGGCACCTCAGGTAAACAATGGAGATGGATGGATACTAGTATACAATTATGGATGGACTGCCGAGTGCCGACACAGAGGTAGCTACAGCCGTGGACTATTGTACTGTACTGTGTCTGCTGCTAATATAGACTGGATGATAATGAGATGTAGTATGTATGTATAAAGAAGAAAGAAAAAAAAACCACGGGTAGGTGGTATACAATTATGGATGGACTGCCGAGTGCCGACACAGAGGTAGCTACAGCCGTGGACTACCGTACTGTACTGTGTCTGCTGCTAATATAGACTGGATGATAATGAGATGTAGTATGTATAAAGAAGAAAGAAAAAAAAACCACGGGTAGGTGGTATACAATTATGGACGGACTGCCGAGTGCCGACACAGAGGTAGCTACAGCCGTGGACTATTGTACTGTACTGTGTCTGCTGCTAATATAGACTGGATGATAATGAGATGTAGTATGTATAAAGAAGAAAGAAAAAAAAAACACGGGTAGGTGGTATACAATTATGGATGGACTGCCGAGTGCCGACACAGAGGTAGCTACAGCCGTGGACTACCGTACTGTACTGTGTCTGCTGCTAATATAGACTGGATGATAATGAGATGTAGTATGTATAAAGAAGAAAGAAAAAAAAAACCACGGGTAGGTGGTATACAATTATGGACGGACTGCCGAGTGCCGACACAGAGGTAGCTACAGCCGTGGACTACCGTACTGTACTGTGTCTGCTGCTAATATAGACTGGATGATAATGAGATGTAGTATGTATAAAGAAGAAAGAAAAAAAAACCACGGGTAGGTGGTATACAATTATGGATGGACTGCCGAGTGCCGACACAGAGGTAGCTACAGCCGTGGACTACCGTACTGTGTCTGCTGCTAATATAGACTGGTTGATAATGAGATGTAGTATGTATAAAGAAGAAAGAAAAAAAAAACCACGGGTAGGTGGTATACAATTATGGACGGACTGCCGAGTGCCGACACAGAGGTAGCTACAGCCGTGGACTACCGTACTGTACTGTGTCTGCTGCTAATATAGACTGGATGATAATGAGATGTAGTATGTATAAAGAAGAAAGAAAAAAAAAACCACGGGTAGGTGGTATACAATTATGGACGGACTGCCGAGTGCCGACACAGAGGTAGCTACAGCCGTGGACTACCGTACTGTGTCTGCTGCTAATATAGACTGGTTGATAATGAGATGTAGTATGTATAAAGAAGAAAGAAAAAAAAACCACGGGTAGGTGGTATACAATTATGGACGGACTGCCGAGTGCCGACACAGAGGTAGCTACAGCCGTGGACTACCGTACTGTACTGTGTCTGCTGCTAATATAGACTGGATGATAATGAGATGTAGTATGTATAAAGAAGAAAGAAAAAAAAAACCACGGGTAGGTGGTATACAATTATGGACGGACTGCCGAGTGCCGACACAGAGGTAGCTACAGCCGTGAACTACCGTACTGTGTCTGCTGCGACTGGATGATAAATAATGATATAAAAAATATATATATATCACTACTGCAGCCGGACAGGTATATATTATATAATGACGGACCTGCTGGACACTGTCTGTCAGCAGAATGAGTTTTTTATTTTATAGAATAAAAAAACACCACACAAGTCACACGACGTGTGTTTAACTTTTACAGGCAGACATTCACAATACAATATAGTATACTATATACTGGTGGTCAGGTCACTGGTCAGTCACACTGGCAGTGGCACTCCTGCAGAAAAAAAGTGTGCACTGTTTAATTTTAATATGTACTCCTGGCTCCTGCTATAACCTAACTGCTCCCCAGTCTCCCCCACAATTAAGCTGTGTGAGCACAGTCAGATATTATACATAGATGATGCAGCAGCACACTGGGCTGAGCACAGATATGGTATGTGACTGAGTCACTGTGTATCGTTTTTTCAGGCAGAGAACGGATTATATTAAATAATATAAAACTGCACTGGTGGTCACTGGTCAGTCACTAGTATAACTAACTAATACTATCAGCAAAATTCTGCACTCTCTGTCTGAGTACTCCTCCTAAGCTCCAGTAAATGAAGTGTCACTGTCTCACTCTGTCACTAGTATAACTAACTAATACTATCAGCAAAATTCTGCTCTCTCTGTCTGAGTACTCCTCCTAAGCTCCAGTAAATGAAGTGTCACTGTCTCACTCTCACTCTCCTATCTATTTCTTCTCTAAACGGAGAGGACGCCAGCCACGTCCTCTCACTATCAATCTCAATGCACGTGTAAAATAGCGGCGACGCGCGGCTCCTTATATAGAATCCGAGTCTCGCGATAGAATCCGAGCCTCGCGAGAATCTGACAGCGTCATGATGACGTTCGGGCGCGCTCGGGTTAACCGAGCAAGGCGGGAAGATCCGAGTCGCTCGGATCCGTGTAAAAAAAGCTGAAGTTCGGGCGGGTTCGGATTCCGAGGAACCGAACCCGCTCATCTCTAATTATTAATATCTTCAAATATGTAAAGGGTCAATACAAAAAGTTAGCAGGGGATTTGTTTATTAATAGAAGTCTGTATAGGACACGTGGGCACTCACTGAGACTGGAGGACAGAAAATTCCGTTCAAATCGTAGGAAAGGGTTCTTCACCGTAAGGGCAATAAGGATTTGGAATTCCCTGCTGGAGAAGATAATAATAGCGGACTCTGTAAATGCATTTAAAAATGGATTGGACAGTTTTCTAGCTGAAAAATGATCCAAGGCTAGAGCATTTAATATATATTAATATATTGACATTAAGTATATGGGTGTGATACGACATATAGTTGTCAATAGGTACGAAACCATTATTTCGGCTGGTGCATTATAATGTGCACTGCTTAATACAGAATACAGGTTGAACCCGCTGGGCTTTTTGCCTCTTTTCAACCTCATTAACTATGTTACTATGTTACTAGTTGCATAAGAGATTGATAACAGAATGAGTCATTAATGATGACATACTGTTTACAGCAATACTAAAAATATATAGGTTCATACATACCTGGTATACTTTAGAAAGAGCTCCAGATCCCCAAGTTTTACTGGCATGATTAATCATCAGCATACACATTTTTCTACCCTTAGTTTACTTAAATTACAGCTTAGAGAAAATTACAATCCAGAGCGGAGATATCCATTTGCAATCTACAGTAGGAGATATTTAGGCTATAGTCTGGAGAACATATGTTATTCTAATGCTGAAACGTGGCACTGCTCCTAGGCCTGCTCCAGATTTGGAAGGCGCACAAGGAACATAGAGACGACCAATAGTAATAAGTTCTCTGACTACTCCTGAAGCACTTATCCACTTGAATCTTTCCATGAAAGAGAAAACACCATTCTAAGTACTCTGCTTTGGGATAACCCCTCAGCACTAGTGGGTGCCATCACGGCTATATCTGAGATTAGATTTTATTAGATATGAAAGAACACAGCCAAGAAGGAGAAACTGTCAAAAACATAAAGTTACCAATTATTAAAGAAAGCTAAAAGCCTAAGGTTGGTACTTTTTTCTTGTCGTCATCATGCTTCCTATGCCTAAAAGGATATTTTCAATAATATTTGAATAAACATATATAATTTAATGCAGCACAAATGTATTACATTTGTTAAGCTCATAGGATGTCTTTACAGTACATATAAAATATGGGTTTAGGAAAAACATTAAAAGTTCAACTCTTTTTTTAAATAGGTCAAGTTACATGATATACATATTCCTCATTGCTAGAGATGTACGTTCATCATCATGTTTAGGTTTTGGCAAAACCACCCTCAAGTGTTTTAGTTCAGTTAAAATAAAAAATTGATAATCATTGATAAAATTTGATAAAAATAAATAAAAACCACTAAACCACATAATATTTGCAATCCAAAACCTGAAATTCAGAATCCGAATTCCGAACTGCTGGAAGATCTGAACCGGGACTCGGTTCAGATCAGATCTCCTTGGGAGAGCTGGACCGGGATTTGGTTCATTTCAGATTCACAAAATTGTGTTGGATTCGGGTTTCTGGAGCACCTGTTAGGGTCTCCTGCTCTGTGCTGCCACGTCGTCATGGCAACCGGGAGACAAGTGCTAGCGGAGTAACCTGAGCGTAGCTGATACTCCGGTTCGGGTCTTTTGCTGTGCAGTGGTTACAGGCTCTGTGCACGGCAGGGGATCCGGTGCTGGTTTTTGTGCTCACAGTCTGTGAGGTCTGAGTGGGGCGTGGACAGCACCTGCTATATAAACCCTCTTCACAGGTTAGGCAGATGCTGCTGAATCTTTGTTGGTTAGTCAGTTCCTGAAAGCTAGCTAGTACTGTGTAAACTTTGTATTTGTTTGTTGCTTACTGCAAATAGGCCTTGGGATTTGGTATTACACTCTGCCAATCCAGACCTAGCAGTAAGACTGGAGTCAGTCGTTTAACCTGCTGGGGTTCTTTTGCTACTCTGTGAACCTAGCAAGTTTGCAGCTGTATTCTCAGACTTGCCTGCCAAAATCCTTTCTCACTGTGCAAGGTGTTCAGGTGTCAGTTTAGTGGCAGTAAGCTGAACCAGTGCACTGCAAGTGAGGACTAGGATTGTGGAGACTCTCCTTGTGTCTATTATTCCATCTCTGACCAAGGAGTTTACTGCCACACCCGTTGGTAACCCTTTAGGGTTTTGCTGTTGCCCTTAGCAACAGCATTTCGGGTTCTCTACGTATTACATCACAACATCTCGCTTCTTTCCATCTGAGCATTCCTAATACTAGGGAGACACCCAGTTTCTTAGCCTTTGGGCTTCTCTGTTCACTTTGTGTTTATTTTGTTACCCTATCACCTTCTGTGTATGTAATGTCATATTCCCCAGTCTGTCTGTGAGTTCATTTGTTTTGCATCCCTCTCCGTTCAGACACCAGTACATTCCTGCTGGCACTGGTGTGCATAACATATTCAGCAGCCTAATACTCCTGTTGAAATTTTGTGGGAATATGGAGCATACCCCTCAAAATAAATTGCAACAGGTGGTCGATCAGGTGCAGGTCCTGACTCGACAATTTAATGATTTGTCCATTAAAATGCACACCTCGCAGGCCGCTGGCGGAGCTCCCGCAGCAGCAGTACCTTCAGGGGTTAAGGAGCCGAAAGTAAATCTCCCGGATCGTTTTTCTGGAGATCGCTCGCAGTTCTTTTGTTTCAAGGAGAGCTGCAAGCTATATTTCCAGCTTAGGCCTCAGTTTTCTAGGTCGGAGATTCAGCGGGTGGGCATAGTGATTTCCTTGCTACAAGGAGACCCACAGGTCTGGGCATATGGGTTGCAGCCTGACTGTCCGTCGCTTAATAGTGTTGATGCTTTTTTTACGGCACTGGGCATGTTGTATGATGACCCTGACAAGACGGCCTCAGCCGAGGCTCAGATTTCGATCCTTAAGCAAGGGCGAAGGCCAGTTGAGGTTTATTGTACGGAGTTTCGGAGGTTGGCCCATGATACCCAGTGGAATGACCCAGCCCTGAGACAACAGTACCGAAGAGGTCTTTCTAACCAGTTAAAAGACCAACTGGTACAATATCCCTTGCCTGATAGCTTGGATCAGCTCATGCAGTTATCCATTCGGGTGGATAGACGGCTGAGAGAGCGCAGGCTTGAAAGGGAGACCGAGGTTTCCTTCTTTCCCAAGGGAAACTCAGACTGAGGAATTTTCCGAGGGGCCTATGCAGATTGGGGCTACCCGCCTCTCCTCGCGTGAGAAGACGCGGAGGAGACAGCAGGCGTTATGTTTGTACTGTGGGAATAAAGGTCATGTGGTAGTATCATGCCCAGAAAAGCCGGAAAACTTCAGGGCCTGAGGGTGATGGGAAATATCCTGTCAGGCCAGAAGTCAGAATTTCCCAAGAAGACTTTTATCATTCCGGTGACCTTGAAGATCCTCGGTCAAACTGTCAAGACTGAGGCCTTTGTGGACAGTGGGGCCGACGGGGTTTTTATGGACCGCCAATTCGCCCTGAAACACTCTGTTCCCTTAGTACCCTTGGCATCGGAGATTGAGATTTGTGGGTTAAACGGGGAACCATTATCCCAGGGTAAAATTACCTCTTGCACTAGCCAGATTTCTTTGTTTATTGGAGCCACACACTCTGAAAAATTGTCCTTTTATGTGACTGTCTGTACTTTTGCCCCATTGGTGTTGGGGTTACCCTGGTTAAGGGCCCACAATCCTCAATTTGACTGGGTCTCTGGGGAGATTCTTAGTTGGGGTACTGATTGTTTCAGGAGTTGCTTGAGCCTTCCATTCAGGCTTTCGCAGCTAAGTTTGCCAGGATTGCCAGGATGTTATGCAGATTTTGCGAACGTGTTCTCCAAAAGAGTTGCAGAGGTACTACCTCCCCATCGCCCCTATGACTGTGCCATTAATTTGTTGCCGAATGCTAAGCTTCCCAAGAGCAGGTTGTACTACCTGTCACGTCCTGAGACTCAGGCTATGGCAGAGTACATTCAGGAGAACTTGGCTAAGGGATTTATCAGACCTTCACAGTCTCCAGTTGGGTCGGGGTTCTTCTTCGTGGGTAAAAAGGACGGTTCGTTGCGACCCTGCATCGACTTCAGGGAATTGAACCGTATCACGATTAAAAACTCATACCCACTGCCTCTCATTTCGGTCTTGTTTGACCAGCTTCGTACTGCCACCATTTTTTCTAAGATTGACCTACGCGGTGCGTACAATCTAATCCGAATAAGAGAGGGGGATGAATGGAAGACTGCCTTTAATACCCACTCAGGGCATTATGAATATTTGGTGATGCCTTTTGGGCTCTGTAATGCCCCGGCAGTCTTCCAGGACTTCATGAACGATGTGCTCAGGGAATATTTGGATAGATTCTTAGTTGTATACTTAGATGACATCCTAATCTTCTCCCATTCCCTGGAGGAACATCGGAAGCATGTACGCTTAGTCCTCCAGAAACTCAGAGACCACCGGCTTGGGGCGAAGCTGGAGAAGTGCGAATTTGAAGTTCAGCAAATCGCATTTCTAGGATATATTATCTCCCCAGAAGGTTTCCAAATGGAGGGTTCCAAGGTACCTGGATTGGGTGCAGCCCACTAGTTTGAAGGCGCTTCAGCGTTTTCTGGGCTTTGCAAATTTTTATAGACGATTTATCGCTGGATTTTTGTCTATAGTGGCGCCCTTGGTGGCACTCACTAAGATAGGGGCGGATGTTGCTCACTGGTCTTGTGAGGCCAAAGCGGCTTTTGCCCGTCTCAAAAGGGCATTTGTCTCGGCCAAGGTGCTGCGACACCCAGATCCAGAGCGTCCTTTTGTGGTGGAGGTGGATGCCTCTGAGATGGGTATTGGGGCAGTGCTCTCTCAGATGGGGGTATCTGATAATCGCCTTCATCCCTGTGCTTACTTTTCCCGTAAATTTTCGCCTGTCGAGATGAATTATGACGTGGGTAACCGGGAATTGTTGGCTATTAAGGATGCACTCGAGGAGTGGAGACACTGGCTTGAGGGGGCTAAGTTTGTGGTCTCAATTCTCACCGACCATAAGAATTTGGCATATTTAGAGTCAGCGAAGCGCCTCAATGCCAGGCAGGCACGATGGGCTTTGTTTTTTGCTCGCTTTAATTTTTTGATAACATATCGCCCTGGGTCAAAAAACATCAAGGCTGATGCGCTCTCGCGTAGTTTTGCTCCAATCCAGGAGACCACCGAGGAGCCATTGCCCATTGTGTCCCCATCATGTATTAAAGTGGGCATTACCCAGGACCTCTTGTCATTAGTCCTTAGAGCACAGGAGCAGGCTCCTCCAGACCTTCCAGTAGGTCTTTTGTTTGTGCCTCCTAGGTTAAGACAGCGAGTGTTCCTGGAATTCCATGCCAAGAAGTCGGCAGGTCACCCGGGTATTGCCAGAACTCGGGAGTTGCTATCTAGGGCGGTGTGGTGGCCCTCGGTGGCTAGGGATGTGGATCAGTGGGTTCGGGCATGTGACATCTGTGCCCGAAATAAGACTCCTAGAGGGGTTCCTGTTGTCCCATTACATCCACTCTCTATTCCATCTAAGCCATGGACCCACATTTCAATGGATTTTGTGGTGGACTTGCCCAAATCCTCGGGGATGACAGCCATCTGGGTTGTCGTTGACAGGTTTTCGAAGATGGCGCACTTCGTTCCATTGGTTGGGCTGCCATCGGCCAGACGCCTGTCTGAATTATTTATGCTGCATGTTGTGCGCCTCCACGGGTTGCCACTTGATGTGGTCTCTGACTGCGGATCCCAGTTTGTGGCCAAGTTCTGGAGGGCATTTTGTTCCGATCTCCAGATTTCTGTCAGCTTGTCGTCAGGCTACCATCCGCAGTCTAATGGGCAGACTGAAAGGGTGAACCAGTCCTTGGAGCAGTTCCTCAGGTGTTATGTCTCCAAGTGTCAGACTGACTGGGTTGCTCATCTGTCCATGGCGGAGTTTGCCTATAACAACGCGGCTCACTCTGCTACAGGGATCTCTCCCTTCCTTTGTGTGTATGGGCATCATCCTAAGGCCAATTCTTTTGACCCCCTGGACTCCACGCCTGGTGGTTCCTCTGTGGTTTCGGTCCTTAGAGGTATTTGGAGGAAAGTGAAGAAAGCCCTTGTGTCTGTGTCATTAGTGACCAAAAGGGTTTTTGATAAGCGGAAAAGACCCTGCAGCTTCAAATTAGGAGACTTCGTCTGGTTGTCTACCAAGAATTTGAAGTTGAGACAGCCATCTCATAAGTTAGGCCCCCGGTTCATCGGTCCTTATAAGATCACTAGGGTTATCAGTCCGGTGGCATTTCAGTTAGATCTACCCCGTTCTTTGGGTATCAATAAAACATTTCATTGTTCCCTTTTAAAACGGGCGATTAGTAATCCTTCTTCCAGTGGAAGACCTTCCTCTCTTCTGATACGTGGCCAGAGGGAGTTTGTTGTTGAAAGGATTCTTGACTCCAAGATGGTTCGGGGTCGGCTGTCATTTTTGGTGCACTGGAAGGAGTATGGCCCGGAGGAGCGGTCGTGGGTCCGCAGTTGTGATCTTCATGCCCCCAGACTGTTACGCTCTTTCTTCTCGCAGTTCCCCGATAAACCCGGTGGTAGGGGTTCTTTGACCCCTCGTCAGAGGGGGGGTACTGTTAGGGTCTCCTGCTCTGTGCTGCCACGTCGTCATGGCAACTGGGAGACAAGTGCTAGCGGAGTAACCTGAGCGTAGCTGATATTCCGATTCGGGTCTTTTGCTGTGCAGTGGTTACAGGCTCTGTGCACGGCAGGGGATCCGGTGCTGGTTTTTGTGCTCACAGTCTGTGAGGTCTGAGTGGGGCGTGGACAGCACCTGCTATATAAACCCTCTTCTCAGGTTAGGCAGATGCTGCTGAATCATTGCTGGTTAGTCAGTTCCTGAAAGCTAGCTAGTACTGTGTAAACTTTGTATTTGTTTGTTACTTACTGCAAATAGGCCTTGGGATTTGGTATTACACTCTGCCAATCCAGACCTAGCAGTAAGACTGGAGTCAGTCGTTTAACCTGCTGGGGTTCTTTTGCTACTCTGTGAACCTAGCAAGTTTGCGGCTGTATTCTCAGACTTGCCTGCCAAAATCCTTTCTCACTGTGCAAGGTGTTCAGGTGTCAGTTTAGTGGCAGTAAGCTGAACCAGTGCACTGCAAGTGAGGACTAGGATTGTGGAGACTCTCCTTGTGTCTATTATTCCATCTCTGACCAAGGAGTTTACTGCCACACCCGTTGGTAACCCTTTAGGGTTTTGCTGTTGCCCTTAGCAACAGCATTTCAGGTTCTCTACGTATTAAATCACAACATCTCGCTTCTTTCCATCTGAGCATTCCTAATACTAGGGAGACACCCAGTTTCTTAGCCTTTGGGCTTCTCTGTTCACTTTGTGTTTATTTTGTTACCCTATCACCTTCTGTGTATGTAATGTCATATTCCCCAGTCTGTCTGTGAGTTCATTTGTTTTGCATCCCTCTCCGTTCAGACACCAGTACATTCCTGCTGGCACTGGTGTGCATAACAGCACCGAACCGCACATCTCATTACTTCATGAAGATTTTGTTTTTACACCTTATTGTTAAACTTAAACCTATAAAAAAATAATAAAATTGACTTCATCTGTTAGGTAGACAGGCCACTTATTAGCAAGGATCCCTTAAGCTGCCATAACCAAGCATAGGGCAGCCCTAGCATTACTGGAATGTGCATACAGGGTGAAAAACCTACAATCAAAATCCCAACGGTCAAAATCCTGACAACAATTGACCAACGATCAAAATCCCGACAAAGGTCAAAATACCGTCATTTAAAATACAGACAAGTTCAAAATACTGACATTTTAACAGCTGACAGCTTAAAAACTCGACACAAGTTTTTCATTTTCTTTTGGTGTGTAAGTCCACATAGGTTGACATCAGTGACGTGCGGTGAGGTCAGAGGCTGGGGAGGCACACATGGGGGGTGGGTCTGGGTGCTGGGAGTCTGTGACCCTCTATTCAAAGTAACACACACACACACACAGCCCTGTCCCCACACTCACTACAGTGGAGACACACACACACACACACACACACACACACACACACACACACACACAATATTTCTAATATATTTGTAATGCCCTATTAGAATTTAAGTGCATTAAATAATGATCCTGTAGGGTGACAGTAATTTCATATATCTACAATGTATAGGTATATATGGTCCTTATTTAATTAATTTGTGATTGGTATGCCCCCATAATGTTTATGACCAAGTGGGGTGGGGGACAAGGGCTGCCTGGGGGCAGAGAACTTTCTGGAGGCAGCGCGTGCCACCGCTAGCGTAGCGAGAGGTGAGGGAGAGGGGAGATCACAGGAGGAAGTAACGGTGGTGCCAAGCGGGAGGTCAGAGGAGAGAAGAAGCGTCTGGACTGAGGGAGAAGTGTACGTACAAGCCGGAGACCGAGAGGGGCTGAGCCTGCGGCTAGTGATTAGGTGGAGTAGCTAATCCCGGGGAGCGGAGGCAAAGGGACGCTAAAGCAGTGGAAGCGGCTGAGGTGGCATAGTGACATTATTACCAGGGAGGAAGGCCGCCGCCACTGCCGGAGAAGACACAGTTGGTACGTAATTGACGAGGGAGAAAGGCGCCAGGGCACAGGCAGAGAGCGCAGGCAGGGAGGAGCAGCTTCAAGCATAGGAGGAGTCGGGGGAGTGTCAGAGCTTTAACATTGGCAGCTGATGGAATTGTAAATAACTGACTCTCCACGCTCCACCCCACTGTAATCTGGAGACTAGCCGCTGGGACTGACAGGGGCGTGCATTCATGCTGGCTGAATGCACGCCCCTGTTATTGAGGCACCAGTATAGGTGCCGCTCCCCGTAGTTTTACAATGGGCTTTTACAGCCCATGGCTTCGCCCTGCCCACTACCCGCCCCCCGCTACCCGAACTGTAGTGTTAGCAGCGGGAGGCACCTCTCCCGCTGCCTCCCACCCCAATATGCTGGCATAGTCACAGAGGGAAAATGATTAAAATAATAAAAGATGACATTTATCACAGAATCTGTGTTATAAATATCTTCTTTGTATTATTGTTATCATTATGACAGGGGAGGCACTGCCTCCCCTGCCTCCCCTGACTGCACGTCCCTGGTTGACATGCATACCATATAACTGTACCGTGTCCCCTCGCATGGCTCGCTGCGCTCACCATGCTTCAGGCATTGTATTCCCCCTCCGCATCCACTGGGATGGTAAAGTATGAACAAGTCGGTTTCAATAACAAAATCATGAAAATCTCATTTCGACTTTTTGACCTGTCGACATATTAAATATCGGTATTTTGACGTGTCGGTATTTTAAATGTTGGTATTTTGACCATGTCGGGATTTTGGCCTTGTCGAGATTTTGACTGTTGGTCACTGGTTGTCTGGATTTTGACCATTGGGATTTTGATTGAAGGCAAATTGACCGCATCCCCATACGAGAGCTCTATGCTGAGATCATATCAAGGATGGCAAACTTAACAGTGTAATACATTTTGCTTAAAGAGATTGTAAGAAGATATGTTCCTTACCCTGGCTTATCTGATGTTATACAGAAAATCTCTTGATAAACTCAGTTACTTTTCCTTACCTAGTAAACATGTCCTTTGACTGACCTTGTAATAGAATACGAAAAGGTAGCGTGCAATGGAAATGTAAGAATTTCATTTTGGACTACAGAAGAGATTGCTTTCGTGAAAGCTGATGCTCCTTATTTTAAACTTTGATAAATTTAAGTCATTTCCCAATGTTTGTGGTAAGGAAATCTTTGCATTAAAATGAGGCACAGACTAGAGAATTCTAAAATAAAAAAGTGTGTATCCTTATTATATCCCCTTATTCTAATTGCTGATTCCCCAACCTAAATATTAATAATGCAGAGTTGTTAGTTGTCAAAGCCAGGAAAGAGCTACTGTGCAGTCTACATGTTGGCTCCTTTTAGGGAGGCTTCATTTCCCAACCAAGAAGTCCACCTTCTGTACTTCTGCACATGTCTGGCACCATCTTGTCACTGTGTTAAAGTACCACAGTGGGATACGGACGTGGTCCACTTATTTCAATGAGACCCTGAGATATACTATATCCACAGCGTAATTCACTGCATGCATTCTACACTGCTACCAACATATAGTCACCGGCTGGTAGTATCACAATACATGCAGTCCCTCCTTCCTGCTTCTGGTGTCGCTCTCTGCTATGGTGCTTTAGCACATTCCACTGTGGCTAGTTCCTTGGTTCATCTGTGATCCTGCAGCCTCTGATTAACTAATCAAGCAGCTTTGGGATGCACCAGGGGACTGGCTATTTATGTCTGCTTTATTTATTTATATCGAGGCCTACTAGCACCCAGCACAAGAAAATTTCGAAGCGACTTTCCCCTTCGCGCGCATGGTCCTGAAAAAGTGGGCATGGCCTTGCAGCTTCATATTATCAAACTATAAATAAATATATATATATAAACACACAATTAGCAGCCTTACACATAACAGCCACAGTAGTGTTCCTTGCACATAATGTCTCCAGTAAAGTGCCAGATACACATAATGTATCCAGTATAGTGCCAGATACACATAATGACCCCAGTAGTGCAGTGCCAGGTACACATGATATGCCCCCTGCAGTGCCAGATACACATGAAATGCCCAGCAGTGCCAGATACACATGATATGACCCCCAGCAGTGCCAGATACACGTGATATGCCCCCCAGCAGTGTCAGATACATGTGATATGCCCCCCAGCAGTGCCAGATACATGTGATATACCCCCATGGTGCCAGATACACATAATATGCCCCTACAGTGTCAGATACACATGATATGCCTCACAGTGCCAGATACACATTATATGCCCCACAGTGCCATATACACCATATGAGAAAAATGGGGACCCTTAAAAGAGAGAGAGCAGCGCTGAAAGCCGATAGCCTGGACAGGGCACAAGCGCTGCTGGACGGAGGACCGCTCACCTGATATAAAGGGGTGGCTGTGTGACAAGGAGTTGCACCTGGAGTCCAGGATCCTGCCAGAAGTGGTGCGGCTGCTGTGGCAAGTTTCACCAGAGGAGGATCGGAGACCAAATGTGGGATGCCTGTGCTACACAGCTCACACATAGTTTAGCTTTGGCCCGCCCACAGCTCTCTCCCTCGTCATCACAGCCACTGCTAGGGGGCCACAGGATGGACACTGCTGCTGGCTCCAGGCTTCAGTTTGGCAGTGAGAATAGCGGCGCCCATTAAGTGTGGCGCCCTGTTTGGCCGCTCTATTGGAACGTGCCTGGAACCGGCCCTGGTCAAGTCAACCTCTGTGACTACTCTTTAGGACACCTATCCAGTGGTACCTGAAGGTGACCAAAATGACAGAATAAGAGAGGAGTGGGTTAGACCTCATAGGCTGGGGGTAGGCCTGCGGGGGCATCATGTATTGGCTTTGTCCTATAGGAATAGATGGTAGGGGTTTTAGTTAGAGATGTGCACCGGAAATTTTTCGGGTTTTGTGTTTTGGTTTTGGATTCGGTTCTGCGGCCGTGTTTTGGATTCGGACGCGTTTTGGCAAAACCTCCCTGAAAATTTTTTGTTGGATTCAAGTGTTTTTTTTCAAAAACAACTTAAATCATAGAATTTGGGGGTAATTTTGATCCTATAGTATTATTAACCTCAATAACCACAATTTCCACTCATTTCCAGTCTATTCTGAACACCTCACACCCCACAATACTATTTTTAGTCCTAAAATTTGCACCAAGGTCGCTGGATGACTAAGCTAAGCGACCCAAGAGGGCGGCACAAACACCTGGCCCATCTAGGAGTGGCACTGCAGTGTCAGACAGGATGGCACTTAAAAAACAAATTGGACCCAAACAGCACATGATGCAAAGAAAAGAGAAAAAGAGGTGCACTGTGGTCGCTGGACGGCTAAGCTAAGTGACACAAACACCTCAATATCACAGGAATTATTCGTTCTAATCAATGGTATTATTGGTCCAAATCACTGGAAGAAAATGACAAAGTCACTGGAATTATTCGTTCTAATCAATGGTATTATTGGTCCAAATCACTGGAAGAAAATGACAAAATCACTGGAATTATTCGTTCTAATCAATGGTATTATTGGTCCAAATCACTGGAAGAAAATGACAAAATCACTGGAATTATTCGTTCTAATCAATGGTATTATTGGACCAAATCACTGGAAGAAAATGACAAAATCACTGGAATTATTTGGCAAGATCACTGTAATTAATAATTATAAATCACGGATATTAATTGGTAAAATCTCACTATCACCTGCCTAGTGAAGTGGAATCTAGATGGGATTTTGTACCGGGGACACAATAACTTCATCAATTGTCTAAATCCCACTGCACTAATGGCGGAAAACGGGCACACGTCTAACAGCGCACTGATTATACTGAGAACTGATTATACTGATCACTGATGATACTACGGAGAACTGACACTGAGCAGCGAGAACAGCACTGGACTATTGTACTGTAGTATACTGGTCACCACAATGCAGCACTGACACTGAGCACAGATATTAAGCACTGATCAGGATACTAGAAGTGACACAGAGCTGCAAGATACAGCAATGGCCTACTGTACTGCTACTGTACTATATGTATACTGCTGGTCACCAAAATGCTGCACTGTCCTACTATATACTGCTCACAACAATGCAGCACAGATATGGAATGGATACTTGCAGTGACACAGAGCTGCAAGATACAGCAATGGCCTACTGTACTGTACTACTATAATTATACACTGGTGGTCCCCACAATGCAGCACACTGAGCACAGATATTACCAGGTGTATCTCACACATCGCTCAGTACAGATTACAGGATGTATAATCACCAGGTGTATAACACACGTCGCACAGTACAGTATACAGTATGCAGCTCTGTCAGTATTTGGCAGGAAGGCGAGGCCTGGTCCTGGCAGCAGAGTGACAGGCGGCCGTATAGTAGCAGCTAGCTCCAAATCTGGCAGTGTGTGGAGAGGGAGGGGGTGAGGGAAGGGAATGAGCGCTGGAGTGTCTGAGCGGAGGGCTTTGTCTGAGCGGAGGGCTTGGAAGTTCAGGGGGAGTGAGGCGGGAGCTGCTCTTCCATAGCAGCGCACAGTGGTGGTGACGGAGTGTGACAAAGGAGGGAGGAGGAGGATTGGGGCAACTGGCCGCAGGGGAGCACTGTGCCGCAGCCATCACCTGCAGGGGGAGTGGAGGGAAACACATCCTATCTGCCCCAGATAAGTGACTTCTGATCAGAGCAATTGAGGGTCGGAGTTTTTCTGAAATGTTGAAAGGAAGGGGTTCTTTTTCATGTAGACTGGAAGGACTACAACAAACTTGGAGTGACTACACTTTTCACCCTAGTTCGGCAGCCCTGCTGCCCTTTAATACACAGATTAATGAAGACTCCATTTGGAAAGGCGGCCGCTCAGCGATCAAGAGCTGATGCAGCACATGCAGGTGTTTCTACAAATATGATGAAGAAAAGAACATCTCATAAGAAACATCGAAACAATATGGGACCAAGTAAACCAATCTCCCAGCCAAGGCAAAATATTGTAGGCTGTAGAATACAGCATGGGTGGAAAGAGGGCAGTGGGCCAATAACCCACTGGAAATTAACAGTTCTGGATCAAGTACCAGTGAATCCCTCCCTCTATCTTATAAAGTATGATGGATTTGATTGTGTCTATGGACTTGAGCTTCACAAGGATGAAAAAGTGTCTGCTCTTGAAGTTCTACCAGACAGAGTTGCCTCATCCCGAATCAGCGATGCCCATTTGGCTGACACAGTGATTGGTAAAGCAGTGGAGCATATGTCTGAAACAGAGGATGGTTCCAAGGATGAGTGGCGAGGGATGGTATTAGCACGAGCACCTATTATGAACACATGGTTTTATTATTATATAACCTATGAAAAGGACCCAGTCTTATATATGTATCAACTTTTAGATGACTATAAAGAAGGAGAACTTCGGATCATGCCAGACTCAAATGATTCCCCTCCAGCTGAAAGAGAACCAGGGGAGGTTGTGGACAGCCTGGTGGGCAAGCAAGTGGAATATGCCAAAGAAGATGGCTCAAAAAGGACTGGCATGGTTATTCATCAAGTTAAAGCTAAATCATCTGTGTACTTCATTAAGTTTGATGACGATTTCCATATTTATGTCTATGATTTAGTGAAGACATCATAAATGGGATTCTGTACTTTTTTTTTTTTGCCAAACGTAATCTAATGTAAATATTTGTAGAAAGTCGCTGCTTTCTGATTACAGAAATGCTCAGATATTCCTGCAAATCCACAATCCCTTCCCAGAGGAAAAAGAAATTGAGAAACCGTTGTTTGAGAACGTTTGTTCTCTTTCCCTTACAAAGGAACAAACCACTTTCCAAGAAGACTGACGTTTTTGGGATTATGGAGACATAATGTTTTTGAATATAAATCCTAAAGCAGGTGGTGTATTAGAGCAAAAGAGTGCAAGAGACCAGCCATGCAGTTTCTGAAATATTATGACAAAATGTTACTGTATTTCATAAGCACTCATTCCTAACTCTGCTAAGTACTGTTTGGTATACTGTATCTGTCTTCCATGAGGTAGTTGTCCATTATTTCAGCTTCCATTGACCTTTTTGAAAGCGGTAGAAGTTATCGATTCTCCCCCCCCCCTATTTTTAATTTTCTCCTCCATAGCCCAGTAAAATGTTGCAATGTTAAGTATTGACTTGTGCCTTCTGGGGGTCCACTTCTTCACCAAACCCAGCCAAATCTCATCCTAACCCTCTGTTCCACGTTCTCTATGTACCCCATCTGTGTCACCCATGTCTGTCTACCCCTCCCCTTTAGATTGTAAATTCTCACGAGCAGGGCCCTCTTCCCTCATGTGCTTATCCTTTGTTTTACTTTAATAATCTTCATCTGTACCACATCCAGCAGTCTTCTGCCACCTGATACTTATTCCAGTGTCATCTGCTGATGTAACTATGTTTATTTACCCTGTACTTGTCCTATACTGTCATCAATTGTAAGTTGCTGTTTTCCTGTTTGATTATTTATGTACTCTGTAATTGGGTGCTGCAGAACCCTTGTGGTGCCATATAAATAAAGGATAATAATAATAATAATATAGGGTGTATAATCCCCAGGTGTATCTCACACATCGCTCAGTACAGTATATAGGGTGTATAATCCCCAGGTGTATCTCACACATCACACAGTACAGTATATAGGGTGTATAATCCCCAGGTGTATCTCACACATCGCTCAATACAGATTACAGGATGTATAATCACCAGGTATATAACACACGTCGCACAGTACAGTATACAGGGTGTATAATTAATTACCAGGTGTATCACACACATCGCACAATACAGAATATAGGGTGTATAACCCCCAGGTGTATCTCACACATCACACAGTACAGTATATAGGGTGTATAATCCCTAGGTGTATCTCACACATCGCTCAGTACAGTATACAGGGTGTATAATCACCAGGTGTATCACAAACGTTGCACAGTACAGTATACAGGGTGTATAATCCCCAGGTTTATCTCACACATCGCTCAGTACAGATTACAGGATGTATAAAATCACCAGGTGTATAACACACGTCGCACAGTACAGTACAGTATACATACTGGTCACAACAATGCAGCAGATATTGAGCACTGATCAGTATACTTGACACAGAGCTGCAAGATACAGCAATGGCCTACTGTACTGTACTATATGTATACTGCTGGTCACCAAAATGCTGCACTGTCCTACTTTATACTGCTCACATTAATGCAGCACAGAGATAGTATACTTGACACAGAGCGGCAAGATACAGCAATGGCCTACTTTACTGTACTATATGTATACTGCTGGTCACCAAAATGCTGCACTGTCCTACTATATACTGCTCACAATAATGCAGCACAGATATGGATAGTATACTTGACACAGAGCTGCAAGATACAGCAATGGCCTACTGTACTGTACTATATGTATACTGCTGGTCACCAAAATGCTGCACTGTCCTACTATATACTGCTCACAATAATGCAGCACAGATATGGATAGTATACTTGACACAGAGCTGCAAGATACAGCAATGGCCTACTGTACTATACTATATGTATACTGCTGGTCACCAAAATGCTGCACTGTCCCACTATATACTGCTCACAATAATGCAGCACAGATATGGATAGTATACTTGACACAGAGCTGCAAGATACAGCAATGGCCTACTGTACTGTACTATATGTATACTGCTGGTCACCAAAATGCTGCACTGTCCTACTATATACTGCTCACATTAATGCAGCACAGAGATAGTATACTTGACACAGAGCTGCAAGATACAGCAATGGCCTACTGTACTGTACTATATGTATACTGCTGGTCACCAAAATGCTGCACTGTCCTACTATATACTGCTCACAATAATGCAGCACAGAGATAGTATACTTGACACAGAGCTGCAAGATACAGCAATGGCCTACTGTACTGTACTATGGTGGTCATTCCGAGTTGTTCGCTTGTTGCCTTTTTTCGCAACGCAGCGATTAGGTGGAAAATGCGCATGCGCATGGTACGCAGCGCGCATGCACTAAGTTATTTAACACAAAACTTTGTAGATTTGCTGGTGTTCGTGCGACGCTTTTCAGTCGCACTGCTGATTGGTGAGTGATTGACAGGAAAGGGGCATTTCTGGGAGGTAACTGAGTGTTTTCCGTGAGTGTGCTAAAAAACGCCGGGGTGCCAGGTAAAAATGCAGGAGTGGCTGGCCGAACGCAGGGCATGTTTGTGATGTCAAACCAGGAACTAAACGGACTGAGGTGATCGCAATCTAGGAGTAGGTCTGGAGCTACTCAGAAACTGCATGAAAATTTTTAGTAGCAGTTCTGCTAATCTTTCGTTCGCTATTCTGCTAAGCTAAGATACACTTCCAGAGGGCGGCGGCCTAGCGTTTGCAATGCTGCTAAAAGCAGCTAGCGAGCAAACAACTCGGAATGACCACCTATATGTATACTGCTGGTCACCAAAATGCTGCACTGTCCTACTATATACTGCTCACAATAATGCAGCACAGATATGGATAGTATACTTGACACAGAGCTGCAAGATACAGCAATGGCCTACTGTACTGTACTATATGTATACTGCTGGTCACCAAAATGCTGCACTGTCCTACTATATACTGTTCACAATAATGCAGCACAGAGATAGTATACTTGACACAGAGCTGCAAGATACAGCAATGGCCTACTGTACTGTACTATATGTATACTGTTGGTCACCAAAATGCTGCACTGTCCTACTATATACTGCTCACAATAATGCAGCACAGAGATAGTATAATTGACACAGAGCTGCAAGATACAGCAATGGCCTACTGTACTGTACTACTATAATTATATACTGGTGGTCCCCAGTCCCCACAATAAAGCACACTGAGCACAGATATTTGCAGCACACTGAGCACAGATATGGAGCGTTTTCAGGCAGAGAACGTAGATATTTTCAGCACACTGAGCACAGATATTTGCAGCACACTGAGCACAGATATTTGCAGCACACTGAGCACAGATATGGAGCGTTTTTCAGGCAGAGAATGTAGGTATTTTCAGCACACTGAGCACAGATATTTGCAGCACACTGAGCACAGATATTTGAAGAACACTGAGCACAGATACGGAGATTTTCAGGGAGAGAATGCAGCCACGTCGTCTCCGTTCAATCTCCAATGCACGAATGAAAATGGCGGCAACGCGCAGCTCTAGAATACGTATCTCGCGAGAATCCGACAGCGGGATGATGACGTTCGGCCGTGTTCGGGTTAACCGAGCAAGGCGGGAAGATCCGAGGCTGCCTTGGACCTGTGTAAAATAGGTGAAGTTCGGGGGGGTCCGGATCTCGGAGAACCGAACCCGCTCATCTCTAGTTTTAGTTGTATTTTCAGTCTGGCAAGGGGGCTGGGTCAGCCTCTTTTGTTTCTGTCTTCCCACCCTCCCTCCCTATTTGGCATATTTATATGTGGGTAGTTCTTCATTGGCTATTTTGGGGCGGGTAAGAACAGCAAATTACTTGTTTTTGATTCGGAAATTGGTTGGAGTTCAATTTGGTGGTTAGTTTTAGGTGTGCTCACCTTCGTTAACTGTTATACATCTGCTGGACCACCTTTACGGGGTCAGCCTCATCATACATACGGGTGGGTAGTCAAGGTAATGAGTGGGATGTGTTGTTTGGGCTAGTGCTGTTTATAGCCGTTCTTTTTGTTGCCACCATTCTTTTGATTTGAATTAGTTTCTAATGGGATCGGCATGCATTACTGCCGCTCGGGATGCCGAATGTCATTATGCCGACATCAGCATCCCGAGCGGTGGAATGCTGGTGGTGGGGGGTGAGCACAACAAGTCCCTTGCAGGCTCGGTGGCTTTGCTCGCCACAGGTTCTATTCTCCCTTTATGGGTGTCATAGAGAGGGAACCACCTACCTCGGCAGTATGGTGCCCCTATCGTAATCCCAGGGTCTGTATTGTGACCGTCGGGATCCCGACTGTCGGTATGCTCACCGCATACCATTTTTAAGTTAATTTTCTATAAATAGCCAACATTTTTCTGCCAAATACACGTCTCCGTTTATTCATTTTAATTATTAACTATTAATTTTATTATAGTTGATGTACATACAGGGAAATCTTCAGTCGCAGTTTTAGGATACCCTGTGTTTGTCTGCTGCTTCTGGATCCTGACTCCCTGCTACATGTTATCCTGGTACTTTCTTTGTGTAAGATATCTGGGACATTGGACCTAATTCAGACCTGTTCGCTCGCTAGGGTTTTTTTGCAGTCCTGCGTTCGCATAGTCGCCGCCTACAGGGGAGTGTATTTTCCAGTGACGTGCGGTGGGGTGAGGCAGGTGGTATTTTCGCTTTGCAAGTGTGCGAACGCATATGTAGCAGAGCTGTACAAACAGATTTTGTGCAGTCTCTGAGTAGCCCAGGACTTACTCAGCCACTGCGATCACTTCAGCCTATCCGGGACCGGAATTGACATCAGGAACCCTCCCTGCAAATGTATGGACACACACGCCTGCGTTTTTCCAATCACTCCCAGAAAACGGTCAGTTGACACCCAGAAACGGCTTCCTGTCAATCTCCTTGCGAATGCCCATGCGAATGGATTCTTTGCACAAACCCATCGCTGAGCAGCGATCCGCTTTGTACCTGTGTGACACGCCTGCGCATTGTGGTGCATACGCATGCGCAGTTTAGACCTGATCGGCCGCTGTAAGAAAAAGCAGCCTAGCGATCAGGTCTGAATTAGGCCCATTATTCCTTACTTCACCAGTGTTTAATTCATTGTATCCACGACTAATTGTTTATTGCATTCATCAGCTATCTAGGACTTGTTTAATTGCTGCATATATCAACTATTTGGGATTTTGTTTTCTTCATTTCATTTATCATTTATCTGGAACTTTTGTTTAATTATCCACACTTACTATATCTGTATCTCCAGTCTGCAAGTTTCAGAATCCATTTATGCACTAGATTTCAACCACTCATTAACCTGTTACCTGCATACTAGGGGCGGGATGTAACCATAGCTTGTAAATGATTGCCTATATAAAAAAAAATGTCAGAGTACCCTGGACCTATCTGCCTTATATCCAGCTTAGTTTCATGCATGCACACTTGTATCTGATTGCCTGGACTACATCCAGCTGTTTGGAAATCACCTGCAGCATACTGTGGGGGATATTCAATTACCCCCGATGAGACATCGAGAGTAAAAACTCTTGATGTTTCTTCAGGTTCTGTGTTTGGCCTATTTGATTTAATCGGACAGAAAAAAGTGCACTTTCACCCGAAAACACGCAGGGTCAGTGAAACGTATGTGTTTACGGGTGACATAGCCCTGTTTTTTCGGATGAAAACGGGCTGTTATCGGGGATTTTGCTTTGCACGCACCATCTTATCAGGGCTAATTAGACAGCCCCCCCTTCCCCTGGCGATACATTACACCCGACTGCAAGTTGGGGCAATTGAATATCCCCTTTTCTCTATCGTCCTAAGTGGATGCTGGGGTTCCTGAAAGGACCATGGGGAATAGCGGCTCCGCAGGAGACAGGGCACAAAAGTAAAGCTTTTACAGGTCAGGTGGTGTGTACTGGCTCCTCCCCCTATGACCCTCCTCCAGACTCCAGTTAGATTTTTGTGCCCGGCCGAGAAGGGTGCAATTCTAGGTGGCTCTCATAAAGAGCTGCTTAGAGAGTTTAGCTTAGGTTTTTTATTTTACAGTGATTCCTGCTGGCAACAGGATCACTGCAACGAGGGACAGAGGGGAGAAGAAGTGAACTCACCTGCGTGCAGGATGGATTGGCTTCTTGGCTACTGGACATGAAGCTCCAGAGGGACGATCACAGGTACAGCCTGGATGGTCACCGGAGCCACGCCGCCGGCCCCCTCACAGATGCTGAAGCAAGAAGAGGTCCAGAATCGGCGGCTGAAGACTCCTGCAGTCTTCTTAAGGTAGCGCACAGCACTGCAGCTGTGCGCCATTTTCCTCTCAGCACACTTCACACGGCAGTCACTGAGGGTGCAGGGCGCTGGGGGGGGGCGCCCTGGGAGGCAAATGAAAACCTTTAAAAAGGCTAAAAATACCTCACATATAGCCCCAGAGGCTATATGGAGATATTTACCCCTGCCTAAATGTACTAAATAGCGGGAGACGAGCCCGCCGAAAAAGGGGCGGGGCCTATCTCCTCAGCACACGGCGCCATTTTCTGTCACAGCTCCGCTGGTCAGGAAGGCTCCCAGGTCTCTCCCCTGCACTGCACTACAGAAACAGGGTATAACAGAGAGGGGGGGCAGAATAAATGGCAATATATTAATATAAAAGCAGCTATAAGGGAGCACTTAATCATAAGGCTATCCCTGTCATATATAGCGCTTTTTGGTGTGTGCTGGCAGACTCTCCCTCTGTCTCCCCAAAGGGCTAGTGGGTCCTGTCTTCGTATAGAGCATTCCCTGTGTGTCTGCTGTGTGTCGGTACGTGTGTGTCGACATGTATGAGGACGTTATTGGTGTGGAGGCGGAGCAATTGCCAAATATGAGGATGTCACCTCCTAGGGGGTCGACACCAGAATGGATGCCTTTATTTGTGGAATTACGGGATAGCGTCAACTCGCTTAAGCAGTCGTTTGCCGACATGAGGCGGCCGGACACTCAATTAGTGTCTGTCCAGGCGCCTCAAACACCGTCAGGGGCTGTAAAACGTCCCTTGCCTCAGTCGGTCGACACAGACCCAGACACAGGCACTGATTCCGGTGGTGAAGGTGACGAATCAACCGTATTTTCCAGTAGGGCCACACGTTATATGATTTTGGCAATAAAGGAGATGTTACATTTAGCTGATACTACAGGTACCACTAAACAGGGTATTATGTGGGGTGTGAAAAAACTACCAGTAGTTTTTACCGAATCAGAAGAATTAAATGACGTGTGTGATGAAGCGTGGGGTGCCCCGATAAAAAACTGCTAATTTCAAAGAAGTTATTGGCTTTATACCCTTTCCCGCCAGAGGTTAGGGAGCGCTGGGAAACACCTCCTAGGGTGGACAAAGCGCTAACACGCTTATCAAAACAAGTGGCGTTACCCTCTCCTGAGACGGACGCACTTAAAGATCCATCAGATAGGAGGATGGAAAATATCCAAAAAGGTATATACACACATGCAGGTGTTATACTACGACCAGCTATTGCGACTGCCTGGATGTGCAGTGCTGGGGTAGTTTGGTCAGAGTCCCTGATCGAAAATATTGATACCCTGGACAGGGACAATATTTTACTGTCGTTAGAACAAATAAAGGATGCATTTCTTTATATGCGTGATGCACAGAGAGATATCTGCACACTGGCATCACGGGTAAGTGCTATGTCCATTTCGGCCAGAAGAGCTTTATGGACACGACAGTGGACAGGCGATGCGTAGAGGAGTTATTTGAGGTCGGTCTATCGGATTTGGTGGCCACGGCTACGGCCGGGAAATCCACCTTTCTACCTCAAGTCACTCCCCAACAGAAAAAGGCACCGACCTTTCAACCGCAGCCCTTTCGTTCCTTTAAAAATAAGAGAGCAAAGGGCTATTCATATCTGCCACGAGGCAGAGGACGAGGGAAGAGACAGCAACAGGCAGCTCCTTCCCAGGAACAGAAGCCCTCCCCGGCTTCTACAAAAGCCTCAGCATGACGCTGGGGCTTCGCAAGCGGACTCGGGGGCGGTAGGAGGTCGTCTCAAAAATTACAGCGCGCAGTGGGCTCACTCGCAGGTAAATCCCTGGATCCTGCAGATAATATCTCAGGGGTACAGGTTGAAATTAGAGACAGAGCCACCTCGCCGTTTCCTGAAGTCTGCTTTACCAACGTCCCCCTCAGAAAGGGAGACGGTTTTGGAAGCCATTCACAAGCTGTATTCTCAGCAGGTGATAGTCAAGGTACCTCTTCTACAACAAGGGAAGGGGTATTATTCCACTCTATTTGTGGTACCGAAGCCGGATGGCTCGGTAAGGCCTATTCTAAATCTGAAGTCCTTGAACCTATACATAAAGAAGTTCAAGATGGAGTCACTCAGAGCAGTGATAGCGAACCTGGAAGAAGGGGACTTTATGGTATCCTTGGACATCAAGGATGCGTATCTCCACGTTCCAATTACCCCTCACACCAGGGGTACCTCAGGTTCGTTGTACAAAACTGTCACTATCAGTTTCAGACGCTGCCGTTTGGTTTGTCCACGGCACCTCGGGTCTTTACAAAGGTAATGGCCGAGATAATATTTCTTCTTCGAAGAAAAGGCGTATTAATTATCCCATACTTGGACGATCTCCTAATAAGGGCAAGGTCCAGAGAACAGCTAGAGATGGGTTTAGCACTATCTCAAGAGGTGCTAAAGCAGCACGGATGGATTCTGAATATTCCAAAATCCCAATTAATGCCGACAACTCGTCTGCTGTTCCTGGGGATGATTCTGGACACAGTTCAGAAAAAGGTTTTTCTTCCCGAAGAAAAAGCCAAGGAGTTATCTGACCTGGTCAGGAACCTCCTAAAACCAGGAAAGGTGTCTGTACATCAATGCACAAGAGTCCTGGGAAAAAATGGTAGCTTCTTACGAAGCAATCCCTTTCGGCAGATTCCATGCAAAGGGATCTGTTGGACAAATGGTCAGGGTCGCATCTTCAGATGCACCTGCGGATAACCCTGTCGCCGAGGACAAGGGTATCCCTTCTGTGGTGGTTGCAGGAGGCTCATCTATTGGAGGGCCGCAGATTCGGCATACAGGATTGGATCCTGGTGACCACGGATGCCAGCCTGAGAGGCTGGGGAGCAGTCACACAGGGAAGAAATTTCCAGGGAGTGTGGTCGAGCCTGAAAAAGTCTCTTCACATAAGCATTCTGGAACTAAGAGCAATCTACAATGCTCTAAGCCAGGCGGAACCTCTGCTTCAAGGAAGACCGGTGTTGATCCAGTCAGACAACATCACGGCAGTCGCCCATGTAAACAGACAGGGCGGCACAAGAAGCAGGAGGGCAATGGCAGAAGCTGCCAGGATCCTTCGCTGGGCGGAGAATCACGTGATAGCACTGTCAGCAGTATTCATCCCGGGCGTGGACAACTGGGAAGCAGACTTCCTCAGCAGACACGACCTTCACCCGGGAGAGTGGGGACTTCATCCAGAAGTTTTCCACATGCTATTAAACCGTTGGGTAAAACCAATGGTGGACATGATGGCGCCTCGCCTCAACAAAACACTGGACAGGTATTGCGCCAGGTCAAGAGATCCGCAGGCAATAGCTGTGGACGCGCTGGTGACACCTTGGGTGTACCAGTCGGTATATGTGTTTCCTCCTCTGCCTCTCATACCAAAGGTATTGAGGATTATACGGCAAAGAGGAGTAAGACTAGTGGCTCCGGATTGGCCAAGAAGGACTTGGTACCCGGAACTTCAAGAGATGGTCACGGACGATCCGTGGCCTCTACTTCTGAGAAGGGACCTGCTTCAGCAGGGTCCTTGTCTTTTTCAAGACTTACCGCGGCTGCGTTTGACGGCATGGCGTTGAATGCCAGATCCTAAAAGGAAAAGGCATTCCAGAAGAAGTCATTCCTACCTTGATAAAGGCAAGGAAGGAAGTCACCGCGAAGCATTATCGCCGTATTTGGCGAAAATATGTTGCGTGGTGCGAGCAGCGGAGTGCTCCGATGGAGGAATTTCAACTGGGTCGTTTTCCTACATTTCCTGCAATCAGGATTGTCTATGGGTCTCAAATTGGGATCTATTAAGGTTCAAATTTCGGCCCTATCGATATTCTTCCACAAAGAATTGGCCTCAGTCCCTGAGGTCCAGATTTTTATCAAAGGAGTACTGCATATACAGCCTCCTGTGGTGCCTAAGGTGGCACCGTGGGATCTAAATGTAGTTTTAGATTTCCTCAAATCCAATTGGTTTGAACCACTAAAGAATGTGGATTTGAAATATCTCACATGGAAAGTGACTATGTTACTGGCCCTGGCTTCGGCCGGGAGAGTATCTAAACTGGCGGCTTTGTCTTATAAAAGCCCTTATTTAATTTTCCATTCGACATAGGGCAGAGCTGCGGACGCGTCCGCATTTTCTCCCTAAGGTGGTATCAGCGTTTCACCTGAACCAGCCTATTGTAGTGCCTGCGGCTACAGACGACTTGAAGGACTCCAAGTTGTTGGACGTTGTCAGAGCCTTAAAAATATACATTTAAAGGACGGCTGGAGTCGGAAGATCTGACTCGCTGTTTATACTGTATGCACCCAACAAGTTGGGTGCACCTGCTTCTAAGCAGTCGATTGCTCGTTGGTTTTGTAACAAAATTCAACTTGTACATTCTGTGGCAGGCCTGCCACAGCCTAAATCTGTTAAGGCCCATTCCGCAGGGAAGGTGGGCTCATCTTGGGCGGCTGCCCGAGGGGTCTCGGCATTACAACTCTGCCGAGCAGCTACGTGGTCAGGGGAGAACATGTTTGTAAATTTTTACAAATTTGATACCCTGGCAAAGGAGGACCTGGAGTTCTCTCATTCGGTGCTGCGGAGTCATCCGCACTCTCCCGCCCGTTTGGGAGCTTTGGTATAATCCCCATGGTCCTTTCAGGAACCCCAGCATCCACTTAGGACGATAGAGAAAATAAGAATTTACTTACCGATAATTCTATTTCTCGGAGTCCGTAGTGGATGCTGGGCGCCCATCCCAAGTGCGGATTATCTGCAATACTTGTACATAGTTATTGTTAACTAATTCGGGTTATTGTTTAGGAAGCCATCTTTCAGAGGCTCCTCTGTTATCATACTGTTAACTGGGTTTAGATCACAAGTTGTACGGTGTGATTGGTGTGGCTGGTATGAGTCTTACCCGGGATTCAAAATCCTCCCTTATTGTGTACGCTCGTCCGGGCACAGTACCTAACTGGAGTCTGGAGGAGGGTCATAGGGGGAGGAGCCAGTACACACCACCTGACCTGTAAAAGCTTTACTTTTGTGCCCTGTCTCCTGCGGAGCCGCTATTCCCCATGGTCCTTTCAGGAACCCCAGCATCCACTACGGACTCCGAGAAATAGAATTATCGGTAAGTAAATTCTTATTTTATATATTAATGGGGATGAATTGATATTGGTGGTCATTCCGAGTTGTTCGCTCGTTGCAGATTTTCGCTATACAGTGATCAGGCAAAAATCTGCATTTCTGCGGCTGCGCATGGGCCGCAGTGCGCACGCGCAAAGTACTTTTAGTCAAAACTATGCAATTTTACACAGGTCCGAGCGACGCTTTTCAGTCGCACTGCTGATCGGTGAGTGATTGACAGGAAGTGGGTGTTTCTGGGTGGTAACTTGGCGTTTTCCGCAGGCGTGTCAGGTAAAAATGCAGGCGTGCCTGGGGAAACGGGGGAGTGGCTGGCCGAACGCAGGGCGTGTTTGTGACGTCAAACCAGGAACCAAACAGTCTGCAGTGATCGCAATCTAGGAGTAGGCATGGAGCTACTCAGAAACTGCAGGGAAATATTTAATAGCAGAACTGCTAACCTTTCGTTAACAATTCTGCTAAGCTAAGATACACTCCCAGAGGGCGGTGGCCTAGCGTTTGCATTGCTGCTAAAAGCAGCTAGCGAGCGATCAACTCGGAATGAGGGCCACTGTGTGAGGATGATGTACACACTGAAAAGGGTGAGGATGAGGATAGTAGTGTTGTTTTTAATATACAACATAAGGGTGGGATGGAGGAACCAAGGACAATTCCATCTTGCACCATTTTTCATGCCTGCCACTGCTGTTGGCAGTGTTTCATAGTTGTGCTAGACATTGCTGTGTGTTTTGCCGCTGCTCTGTCATTCAGCTTGCTGCAGTCTTTGGCCTAAACTGGATGAAAATAATATTATGAGTTGTGAGGTGGTCAAAATTAACTGGATATGACTGGAAAGTAATGTCATTTAGGTTAATAACACCATAGGAACAAAAAAAAAAGGGCCAAGTTGTGTGATTTTAGCTTTTTTGTCATTTTTTTTTTAAAAACAAAAATACAAAACCAAAACCAAGACCAACCACAGCATTTAGCTAAAACCAAAACCAGATGACGTATTAGACCCAAAATAAAAAAAACAGCAAAAATGGTCCTGTACACATCGCTATTGTAAATATTATGGTTTTAATCCATGGTTTTCAACCTCAAGCCTTAAGTACCCCAAACAGGCCATTTGAGGATATCTGTCTGGGATAATTACTGACCCAGCACAATAGATGAACTCACCTCTGCATGATTAGAAACATCCACAAAACATGACCTGTTAGTGGCACTGGAGAGGAAAACTAACCTTCTGACATACCCTATGGTGTTGTGCACTACTTAGTCAGTGTGGTACAAACTATGAATGATTTTTCTGTTGGCAGAAGATATCTGACATTCTCTTGGCATACCATGATTTCTGCAAAATACCTCCCCCGTTCATATCTGGGAGTGAACTCTTGCCCTGATAATGCATGAGCTCCACATAGTGGGCCAGGTACTTGAAACAAGTTATTCCTTTAGGTATAGGAAATTGTAATTTCCATGGTTCTGTCCCATTTTGTAAGAGATAGCAAATGTATATGTTTATGTTGCGAGACTCAATTGTGCAGGTATGTAACTAGGTGTGTGCCAGTGATGCATTGCACATAGCGCATCGGCACTGTGGGAGCATCTGCTGGCACACACATAAGGCCGTTCTGCACAAGTATTGCAGCACCTGGCAACCTTGTTAGCGTGTCCCATAGATTGGTAGCTGGATGCTGCAGCTTGTCGGCTGCACACTCAGTCTCTGCTGGTCCCCCACTGTGGTACTGCATAATTGGCGTGTTCTACCGCTGAGGCTACGGACTACTGCTTCATGAAGCTCCTGTGGCAGCTCCCCAGACAAGTGGCGGCTCTCCTGCTGTGCAGCTGAGTGTATTCGGTTTGCCCCGCTGTGATGCTCTGGGCTCTCCCTTCAAGGTAATTAGATACAAACACACTCACACCCCTCTCTCTTACTCTCTCTCTACCTGGCGCAGTGTGTCTAAGGGGCTCTAACTGGGGCAGTGTGCCTAAGGAGCTCTACCTGGTACAGTGTGCCTAATGGGCTCTACCTGACGCAAAGTGCATAAGTGCTTTACCTGGCACAATATGCAGAAGTTGCAGTACTGTGTAGTGTAATGTGAATAACGGACACTACTGTGTGGTGTAATGTGAATTGGTACTATTAAGTGGCCACGTCCCTTCACGATAAAGCCACGCCCCTAATTTGTTGACACACGCCTCTGGTGCGCACTTTCCCTGCTTTGAGTATGGGGACACACCAATTCCCTTTTTGGCACAGGGCACCAAAAGTCTAGTTGTGGCTCTGCCATTGTGACAACCTCCTGTTTTCTCCTGCAGTTTACACACACTATAGCTAATCACTGTGGCATACTCCATACTCTCAGGTCACTAGTTTGTGAGAGAGATAGGGCACAGGACACTCTCAACCTGGCTCATTACAACTTCTAGTTTATAACCTGATGCATCAATTTGCACTGTGAACTATTGCAAGAAGTCTGGGGCTGCTAATACTGGCTGACTAGATAGTGTATCTTTCAATTTGTTGAATGTCCTCTCACAGTCTTCTGTCCAATTAATCTGTCCCCAGTGTGTCTTAGAAATAAGGTCCCTCAGAGGGTGAGCAATGATACTGTAGTAAGGCACAAATTTATAATACTATTGACCCACGAAACAGTGGCAGGTGCTTGCTAGGGAAGCCGATACCTGTGGCTGGTAGGTAGGCTGGAGCCATTTAATGGTGTTTGTGGACAGAAAGAAATTGGCTTACATTCTGTCCTGTAGTTAATCTAGGCATGGTGTGGGATATGCATCTGTCACTGTCACTTCATTCAGTCATCTACAGTGCACATCGAAATGCATCCTTTTTTGCCAGTAATACGTCACCAGGTTCCCACAGCTATTGGATAGCAAAATAACACCCATTTCCAGCATTTCATTGAATTCTTGCTTGATCATGGCTGACACTTTGGAGATGACTCTGTAAGAGGGCAGCTTAATTGGGTCTGGCCTACAAGTGTAGACATTCTGGACCACTAATATGGTGTGCCCAGGTATTGAAATGGGGCCTCTGTGCATCCCAACACCCTACCACATTATTAGCCTCGTACCACTGTGTATGGGCCAGTCTAGGTTTATTGAAGTTTACGTTTCTGCACTGGGACTAGACCATAACTTTTTGTTCTACTTCCAAATATAAATCTGAGGCTGGTGATCGTAATGGCACTGTCTGGTGTGTGCTTCTTGCATGTTGTCACAAGCCAGCTGCATTAATTATTGCTGCCTGTATCATAACTTATGTTTCCATACAGAGAAGCCTCAGGTTCCTGAAATGACTCTTCCCATGCACCTTAAATCAAACATCTCAACAGTGTAGAACCCAGTGGAGTGCTACACCACTGTATGGTGTGCAAACAGCTGCTCCAAGGACTTCCACCAGTACCCCCTTTCAATGTATGCCTGCAGCAGTTGGTGCCATTGAACCTGAGCAACATACCGCCAAGATTTTGTCCATGCTACTCCCTACCACTAAAACTCTCTCCCTCTCCCTACTAAATTGTCCACCTCTCTACAAACTGGCTCCTAAGTCCCACTTCTTTATCAAAGCCTTCCAGCTTTCCTTCTAACCCGCTGTTCCATGCTCTTCACTCACTGTCTCTTCCCTCTGTATCACCCCTATATATCTTCCACTCTTCTTTAGATTGTACGCTCTCACAAGCAGGGTCCTCTTGCATCACTTATTCCATCATCTCCTCCCTGCCCACAGGCAAACAACAGCACCAAGCTCAGCCTTTGCTTATTTGGGTATTATGACTGCTGATTCAGCAATGTTTTTAATGTTTGTTTCAGGTTATGTACTTTTTAAGTCGATGCAGATACCTTGTAGTACCACATAAATAAAGGATAATCATCATCATCTTTGGATACCAGTACAACAGCCTTTAGATACCTAGTCACAAAGTCAACCACAGTGAGAATAAACCATACCCCAATGCTATTGGGTTCATGTAATGTATCAATAGTTTTCATGCAACCCATCGGAAGGGCTTAAAATTTATTTGAACCAATTGGTGTGGCATGCGGCTTGGAGGACCCCCTAGCTGCCTTGCAAGAAGTTCCGCAGTGTTAAATACACCCTACTTGATTCCAAGCCTGAAAAATTTGGCATATGTTTATGCCAAAGTGTCCTGCTGCGAGGTGTTGTGTGCTACTCACAGTTGTAAGTGATGCTGTTGTGTGAAAAACAATTGTTTTCTGGTTACAGGAGCTCTGATTCAGCCTTGTCTAACCCTGTTAGTTTTCTATATAGTCACCCATCTGCCTACATGTTCATAAGTAGGTTGGTCCTCAGTCCTCCCGGGAGCACTTCTTAACCCTAATGATGGGTTTGTCCTTTGGGCATCCTGTAAGCTGCCCTGTAAGTCAATGTCAATGTTGTGCATATCAGTCAGGTGTCAAATGTCACTGCTAGAGGTTCAGGCATCATGGAAGCAGATCTCTGCAAAGCCTACGACTTCCTATCTCCTCCAAGTCTGTCTCTTTGTGGCAGACAGTTACCTGGAATTCTGCTGGCCTGGCACTCTGGAGCTGCCCTCAACCATTTGGACATTATCATCAAAGTGCCCTTGATTATGTTATTTGTACAATTGGCAAGTCTTTGAATTGTATAACTCTGTTGTCTTGATTAGGAGGTTGTCCCCACTGATGCCTTAGGACTTTGATTACACCATATGGTGCTGTGGTCTGTCAGAGTAGAATGCCTTTATCCAGGATGGTTGCCTAGAATCTCTTCCACTAGTTAGACGTCTTGTTCTGGGGTCTTCAGACTATGGTTTGAGATCCATTCTTTGACATTTTGATCCATTCTATTGAGCAACTCTTCCAAGATGGCAAAGCCTTTTTTTAGGGCAGCTGTGGTATCTCCATAGTCCTCTCATGAACTCTACATGAGAAGAGTCACGTGTCATTACCCAGAATTTGGGGTGACAGCATACCAGGCCATTAGTACTGACTTACTGGTCTCATATTCTTCTCCTTCCTCTGAACACAGTGCATAGTATAGTACACTTACATTGTGTTTCCTGACTTGGTATTAAGCAAAAAGCCCCATCAACTTCCTGTACTCTGTGAAGTACCATCAGTGACTTAACTTCATGTAAAGGTGCTATTACAGTTGGCACATCATGGTATCTAAGCAGGTACTGGGTTCACTGAATTTGGAAGGTGCATAAACACCTTTAACACTGCATGCAGCACTCTATTACAAAACCTCATGCAATTAGTGTCTTCTCAACAGTTGTAACTCGGTTGGGCTTTACCTTATTGTCCTCATTTTTGGTGTTCTTATCATCCATACAAGGATTCTGCAAGTCCCACTGAACTAACTTTCTGAACAACATCTCTACTACTATGCTTTCAGTCCACTGAATTTGAGATATCTCACACCTTTTCTATGGAACTTTGTAATCACTCAGCCAGTACAATGTGGTTTTATTGAGTCAGGATGTTATACATGTCAGCAGAACAGCATCACAATTGAAACTGACTGAAATTAAAGTTGGACCACATGTAAAAGTCTAGCTGGGGGTGGACCTAACCTCTTGACCGTAGTTTGGCGTAGCCAGAACTCTGTGGGCCCCATAGCAACATTTTGAAGGGTCCCCCATCCCAATGCTTCTAGAGAGACTTTTCTCTGCAGCAGTTGTTAATTTTATGCCCTATAATAGTGCCCTAGTTAATTTTCTGAACCATAGTAGAGCCTTATTTAATGTTATGCCCCATAGTAGTGCCCTAGTTTCTTTTGTGAATCGCAGTAGTTTAAGTTCACCCTATGTCACATTTCAGAGCTGTCAGTACACATTATGCCGCACAGTAACCCCAATTCACATTATGATATATAGTGCTCCCCGTTCATATTGTACCTCATTACAGTGACCTGGTTCATATTATATAACATTAAAATGCCCTGCAGTTCATTTTATACCACATTACAATGAGCAGGTCCAGAGGCCTACCTAAATATATATTGCAGGCCCCAAGGAAAAAGTTTGAAAGGACCCCTGCGTACCACCAAATGACGAAAAATGTATATAACACATGTAACTTTGACAGGGAAAGTGGGCCCCTCCCAGCTCTGGGCCCCATAGAAGCTGAACTACATGCACCTATGGTAGCTATGCCCTTGCACTTGGCATAACACCACTAGTCCAGGAACAAATTATTAATATTATTTACAGTAGATATTGTCTCTGTTAACCTTTGATACTTTATATAAAGACTTTTGGGCCTGTCGCCATTACATTCTTTAGTATATCTCCCCCTTATTAATAATTTGCCATTGCTGAAAAGTTTTTCAAGAGTTACTCAATCTAAATAAGAAACCTTAAGTTCTCCCTATAACTACAATTAAGTCTCAATTATCATTACCCAAATAAAAACCTGTAATATAGATACTGTATGTAGCATGGATTAGTCAAATCCACAGGCAAAATGGATCTTATTAAATTAACTTTAATATGAGAACGATACAATGCTTGAAGTTAATACAAAAACAATTAATTAGAATGATAACTAAAAGATAGTTTTAGGCAAATAATTTTCTCAAAGCAAAAGGGTTAAAACAAAAGTCTCCCTTACATGGTTTACCTCTTAGTTTTTGAATGGCTCTCATTTGACAACTGGGGGGTGTGAAGGGATTCTGCACGAGGATTTTCGGCGTCTGTCCCTGTAGACATGCTCGTAATGTCTGTTAGAAGAGGTTGTGGGTCTTCACAGCTTGGTTTACGCGTGTTCAAGGGGGATCCATTCAGGATACTGACTTTCGGGATCCTGGCAGTCAGAATACCATTGCCAGAATCCTGAAATGGCTCAGAATGCAGACGCCGGCATCCCAACATTGAATGAAATGCCACCACCGGAAACCCGAATGCTGGAATCCCGATTGATCTCTGTCGGGAGTCCTCTGTGCTAAGTTGTGTGTGTGTTTGTGTGTGTGTGAAGAGAAGGTTAGGCTGCGGAAAGGGGGTTTAGGGTTAGACTCCCCCAGCAAGGGTTAAGATGCGGGGAAGGGAGGAGAAGGGTTAGGCCTCAGGGAGGGGGAGTTAGGTTTAGGCACCACTGGGGAAGGTTAGGGTTTGGCTGTGATTAGGGGGGATTAGAGGGGTAAGAGGGGAGGGTAAACATACTAACTCGACCGCTGTCGGGATTTTCTGCATCGAGATGCTGGTGCCGGTCATATGACCGCCAACATCCCATCCGCCAGCATATTGTATGTTTTTCACCCAAGAATATGGATGAATTCCTGAACTTAAGCTTCATCTGTCAGCATTATCTCGTCCTTAGCACTTTTAAGTGCTTCATCTCACTATGCACTTTTTGAGTGTCCCTAAAGTAACATTTGTTTCCAATGTCAACTGATCTGTCTTTTTGTTTTGTGAAGACTTAAGTTCTCTAGCTTCCTTGCTTATTTAAGGATCTTCATTTTTTTTAAATTACATAATATCAGGGGCGAATGTAATAGGGTGTGAGAATCAGGAAGTGAGAGATATTGTGAGAGTTCTGTTTTGTTTTTTAAAGTGGCAATCATTTACATGGAAAAACCAGGTTGATTTTGCCATGTAAATGATTGCCACTTTAAAAAAAAACAAAACAGGAAAACGCTCACAAAATCTCTCACATCCTGGGGGGTAATTCTGAGTTGATCGCAGCAGCAAGAAAGTTAGCAATTGGACAAAACCACGTGCACTGCAGGTGTGGCAGATATAACATTTGCAGAGAGAGTTAGATTTGGGTGGGTTATTTTATTTCTGTGCAGGGTCAATACTGGCTGCTTTATTTTTACACTGCAATTTAGATTGCAGATTGAACACACCCCACCCAAATCTAACTCTCTCTGCACATGTTATATCTGCCCCCCTGCAGTGCACATGGTTTTGCCCAATTGCTAAAAAATTTCCTGCTGCGATCAACTTGGAATTACCCCCCTGATTCTAACACCCTGTTACCTCCCCCCAAAAAAGTTTTCCTATATCTTGCAGTACAGCAACACACATCTCTCATTTTGGCTCTGTCATGTCAGCCAAGACACCTGCTCTCTTTGGTAAAAAATTGTCTTTTTAGCTTATTTACTTCTTTCTACTTTAAAAGCAGCTTTTTAGCATGGTATATATGCAGTCTGTACCATTCAGCTTGCAAAATACCATCTTTCACTTGATCCAGAGTGTCAGCAAGCTTCTCCATTTCTGATATTTTCCACCATTATGTTATTTTTTCCTCATTTGTTGTAGACAGCTGTTCTTCAAGCTAGTTGACTGTTTCCAATAATTCTAATAAATTGTTCTAAGCCTTCAAAAATCTACTTTTCATTTCTTAAGGTTTAGCAAAATCCACGTTCTACTAGTCTAAAATGTTTGAGAAGTTGCAACTTGTCATTTATTACTCCTTTATTCCTGTTCTTTGACACTCATTTCCAATTGGATATCCTGCAACTGATTTGGAACTTTTGACAAATATTTGTCAAGATTTTTCATTTCTCCTCACATTTTTGCACATCAAGCAGGTGCATGGTTAAGTTTCTTAATCAAAACTTGTGTTTGCTTAGCTACCTCTTGATGACTTTCCTCTGTGGTATGAGACTCTAGATTTGCCTGGAAAGAGCCAAGCTGGTCTGCAGTGTTCAAAATGTATACTATGAAGTTTGCCTGAAGACAAATAATGTTCTTGTCTTTAAAGCATGAGTCTTCAGAAAATATTTCTCTTTTTCTTCAAAGTATTCATAGAGCATTTCAGTCAAATCTGCTAAACAGCATCAGTATCCGAAGCCAGGTGGAGGCTGTGGGAGAAGATCATAAGATTCCCCTCCTGTGCTTTATGCCATATAAAGAAATGGTATAAAGAGGAGTGAGAAAGCTCACTATTAGGAGTGTATATTATATTAAAACAGTCAAAGACATATAAGAATAATATGTCCAAATTAATTCACAGAATTAGCATAATCTTAAAAACACTGCTTAAAAACAGAAAATATCCACATCAGCAAAAGCAAGTCTCTGGTAAAGGTACACATGCTCCAAGGTGATAGAATAGAATAAATATAACATATAGTCCTTCATAAATCCAAAAAGCGCTGTTGATCCAGGTACAAGTATTACCAATTGTCAAAAGTAGGTTACAGTGTAAGCCATATGTTATATATATATTATTTATATTGAAGCAGAGAAGCCAGTTGCATGCCATAGAGATATTGGGTTGTATTCCCCTCAAACTGTCTTTGTGTTGCTTACAGCTAGTACACATGAACAGCCATAGTAGTATAAAGATTACTTCCCCAGAGCCGTTTCTAGCACCGTGCGAGCCATGTGATTGCATAAGTGCCCGCCGTGGCACTTGAATGTTGCTATTACCGGCTCCCCCTCCTCCCAGCCATAGTACTCCGCTCGCAGGGAGGAGTTTCGAGAAATGACGCTGCTGTGTTGTGACATCACAACGCATCCGCGTCATTTTACAAAACTCTGCCCAGCAAGTGGAGTACTATGGCTGGGAGGAGGGGGAGCTGGTAATAGCAGGGAGCCACTGGCACTGGCCTTTGGCGCCAGTGAGTATCACCCCTGGCAATGAGCATTACACACCCCTGGCATGACAAAGAACAGAGATCCAGCTGTCACATACCCTGCATAAGCATAATATATATTTTTTATGTCTGGGGGGGCACATTTTTTTACTGCTAGCACTAAACAGCCTTGTATTTCCCCACTGGGTGCATCTTATGGGGGTATATTAAAGCATTTAATTCTTCTCTGGCTGCACATGCTCACACATGTATGTTCCACTGCAGTCACCAAGTCATTTTTTCTTAGCTAAAATCCTTGCTATCATCATCATCATCATCATCATCATCATTACCGTAATGTTTTATTTATATGATTACATGACAGATTCTACAGCATACTATTGTATACAAACATAACTTCTGGGATGCATGCACATAATCAAAGAGAGTCCAATTTAGTGCTTTTAAATTAATAAAATGTATAATAATATATGATAATTATATGAGATAATGGTCTTCCTACTATAACTTATATGGATATTAAAAGTCCCTGGAGGAATTCTATGATCGCATAAAAGCACAAGTCTGCAGGTTAAATGGAATCATACAGCTCATAGAAGTCTGAGGTGACGTCTAATATCTGTACATTATTACAGTAACATTATTACTTCCAAGTTTTCCTAATGAACACTTAACAGCAATGGCATCAGAACTGACTAATTAAAAGCAATGATATAAGAAATATTTAACATACCATTACAGACATTTGTAAGCATATTCACAAAACCCTCAGTCTAATAACAATAAAATATTTCACTCTGGCATCAGCTCCTGATCAGTTCTAAGTTTATCCCGTTACCTTGTTGTGTTTCTCAAATGTTCCTGATTTCTTGATGACTAGTAAGATGTCAATAGGAAATCCGGAAACATGCTTCTAAATTCAATTCTCTCTCTGGTTTTACAAATCAGGTGTAAAATTAGAAAATCCATGTAATTTCTTGAATTTTAGACTCCTTAAAGAAGAAAATCAAGAAAGAGGGGGAGGGGGAGACAGGACATCTCCGATCTGCCAAACCCCAATAAATTCGCCCGATTGGACGAAGTTTCTGAGGATGGCAGTGAGGAAATGACGGAACTGGAGGAGACTGTTCCGTCTAGCAACCAGAGGAGCGGTCCCCCCGGTACTGATGGGGAAAAAGATAGTGAGGTACCTAGTCAGATTGTGGTGGTAGGGTATTCTATTATCAGGAGGACAGACAGGGCAATCTGCTACCGGGACCGTGATCACCGTACAGTCTGTTGTCTTCTGGGTGCTTGGGTACGGCACATCGCAGACCGGGTAGATAGATTGTTGGGAGGGGCTGGTAAAGACCCGGTGGCCTTGGTGCATGTTGGCACCAATGACAAAGTTAGTGGTAGGTGGGATGTCCTTAAGAAAGACTATAGGGAATTAGGCAAGAAAATGAAGGCAAGGACATCTAGGGAAATATTCTCCGAAATATTACCAGTGCCACACACTAGCCCAGGGAGGCAGAGGGAATTTAGGGAGGTAAATGTGTGGCTTAGGGATTGGTGCAGGAAAGAGGGGTTTGTGTTCATGGAACAATGGGCGGACTTCTCAGTCAGATGCCATCTTTTTTGTCGCGATGGATTGCACCTGAATGAGGAGGGTGCTGCGAGGCCGGGGGGTATGATGGTTAGAAGGTTGGAGGAGCTTTTAAACTAGGTGCCTGGGGGGAGGGTTTAGTTAGAAGCTACGGGTCAAACAGTGAGACAGGAAAGATGGGGTTAGTGAACAAATTGGGAGAGGAGAAGGGGGGAGTGAACGGTCAGCTGGCAAGGCCAAGAGTATCTGCATGGGTATTGACACCAGAATTACTGACATGGGTATTGCCCAAGATATTCCAAATTTATTACATACTGATGATTATTGTACAACAATATGGTATATAGAAAGTGATGTCCATAGAAGATACTAACATCAGGAGGAGGGGTTTAGAAAGCAGTAAGGAAGGCTCTATTAAGTATGAAGGGGTGGAAAGGGAGGGAGGAGATTAACAGTCGGTGAGAGTAATTCTAGAAAGGCACTTGTAAATATAGACAAGATACCATTAAAACAAACGGCCATAGGAGATGCTAAACTAAGATGTATGCTTGCGAACGCAAGAAGCCTATCGGGTAAAATGGGGAAATTGGAATGGCTTGCATCAAAGTCTATGTATGATATTAAAGGTATTACGGAAACATGGTGGGACGACACTCACGACTGGGTTGCAAATTTAGAGGGTTATTCTCTTTTTAGGAGGGATATGGATACCAAAAGGGGAGGAGGGGTATGTCTCTTTGTTAAACCATCTCTATAACCAAACTTAATAGAGGGTATTTTCGAGGGGGCAGGAGATAACGTGGAGTCGCTATGGGTTGAGATCACAAGTGGGGGCACTGAGGCAAAGAAACTAGTTATTGGCACGTGCTACAAGCAACCGGATATTAGCGTACATGATGAGGAACAACTCTTACACCAAATTGAAAAAGTAGCATGAATGGGGGACATCCTAGTGTTAGGGGACTTTAACTATCCTGATATAAATTGGAGTGATGATTCATGTGTAAAAACTAGGAGCAGCAGGTTTTTAAATATATTGAAGGTACAAGAAATAGGGCTAGGAAGTGCAACATGCACTTGGGTCAAAAATTGGTTAGATAATAGGGAGCAGCATGTTGTGGTTAATGGATCGCTTTCAAATTGGACTGAAGTGTTAAGTGGTGTGCCATGAGGCTCTGTATTAGGACCGCTATTGTTCAACATTTTCATTAACGACCTAACAGAAGGTCTAGAGAGCATGGTGTTACTTTTTGCAGATGATACCAAATTGTATAAGGCTATAAATACAGAGGAGGATGCTGAGTCTCTTCAGAACGACTTAGTTAAATTAGAAGCATGGGCAGCCAAATGGAGAATGCGTTTCAACACAGACAAGTGTAAGGTAATGCACTGTGGTAGCAGGAACAAAAATAACACCTACATACTACATGGGGTAAAATTATTGGATACTGTACTGGAAAAGGACTTCGGTGTTCTCATTGATAGCAAGCTAAGCAGTAGTACCCAAAGTAGGATTGCAGCAAAGAAGGCTAATAAAATATTAGCATGCATAAAAAGTGGAATTCATGCAAGGGACTAGAGTGTTATACTCCCGTTATATAAATCACTGGTGAGGCCACACCTTGAATACTGTGTACAATTCTGAGCACCCTACTACAAAAAGGATATCCTGGAGCTAGAAAAAGTTCAGAGGCAGGCAACCAAACTAATTAAGGGCATGGAGACGCTGGAATATGAGGAAAGGCTTGAAAGACTTCATTGGAAAAGAGGAGACTAAGAGGGGACATGATCAACATCTACAAATATATAAGGAGACAATACACCTAGCTTGCGCGGGACCTTTTTCTGGTTAGATCAACACAGAGGACTCGTGGACACTCGTTCAGGTTAGAAGAGAGGAGATTCCGCACAATACGGTGTAAAGGCTTTTTCACGATAAGGACAGTACGTATATGGAATTCCCTGCCTTAGGAAGTTGTAATGTCGGACTCTGTCAACACCTTTAAGAATGGGTTAGATAAATTCCTAATGGATAAGGATATTCAGGGTTATGGTGCGTAGTCACACACTATAGTTACTCTAAAAAAGGGATATAAAGCAACGGCAGACTCCAGCATCAGTCAAAAAAAATTATTTCTATTTATTTATTTATTTGTTTATTTATTTATTTATTTTGATAGAAAATAACCATGCATAGGAGACCACAAATAGGTCGAACTCGATGGACAATTGTCTTTTTTCAACCTTAGATACTATGTAACTATGATATGATTAATTCTTGACTCAATTAGTTGAGGACCCAACTAGAGATAAAACAATTCTAGACCTAGTTATTACCAATAATGTGGACATTATATCAAACACTAAAGTTGGGGAGACCCTGGTAAACAGTGATCACTACATGATCACATTCGACATCAGTTTTAAGAAACAGAACTATAAGGGAGCGACCAAAACATTTAACTTTAGAAAGGCTAACTTCAATATGCTGAGACAGGCACTAAATGACATTGACTGGGAAGTTTTGTTTCAAGGCAAGGACACATCAGAAATGTGGGAGGCTTTTAAAGGGTTGCTTGATAACAATATTCACAAATTCACTCCCATCAGCAGTAAACGCAGGAGTACTAAACAAAACCAATGTGGCTTAATAGGGAGGTCAAGGAAGCAATGGCTAATAAGAAACGTGCTTTCAAAACATTTAAGTCTAATGGAGGGGAGGAGTCATTCCGGTATTACAAGGAATGTGATATAAAATGTAAAAAAGCAATAAAGGCAGCTAAAAGTATAAATGAAAAAAAAAATGCTATAGAGAGTAAAACCAATCCTAAAAAGTTTTATAAATATATAAACAGTAAAAGGTTAAAGAAGGAGAACATAGGCCCTTTAAAAGATTAATTGGGAGCTTTGATAAATTATTACAAATTAAAAGCGGAAATATTGAACACATTTTTTTCATCAGTATTTACCAGGGAGGACGAGCCGGTGACATTAGTGCATAACGACAGTGAGGGTAATGACTCTTGGCTTAATGCTTGTTTAAGTGAGGAAGTAGTCCGGGAGAGACTAGGTAACGTGACGATTAATAAATCACCAGGCCCAGATGGTATTCATCCAAGGATTATTATGGAGCTTAGGTTACAGCTAGCAAAACCCCTGTACTTAATTTTCTATAGTTCAATTAGATCAGGCATGGTACCAAGAGATTGGCGCATAGCGGAGGTAGTGCCTTTATTCAAAAAGGGAAATAAAAATTATCCTGGAAACTATAGACCAGTTAGTTTAACCTCTATAGTGGGTAAAATATTGGAAGGCATTTTAAGGGATAGTATAGGGGATCACCTACAGGCTACAAAGTTTATTAGTAAAAGTCAGCATGGGTTTGTAAGGGACAGATCATGCCAAACCAACTTGATTAGCTTCTACGAGGAAGTGAGCAAGAATCTTGACCATGGAAAAGCAGTGGACGTGGTGTATTTAGATTTTGCAAAAGCCTTCGATACAGTGCCTCATAAGAGACTGATCATCAAATTACGGGAACTTGGCCTAGGTAACATTATTTGTACATGGATAAGTAATTGGCTAGATAACAGAGTGCAACGAGTAGTGGTCAATGGGATGTTCTCCAGTTGGGCACCAGTAGTCAGCGGAATACCACAAGGGTCCGTTCTTGGCCCACTGCTCTTCGCTATATTTATCAATGATCTAGGAATAGGTCTGGAAAGCACAGTATCAATCTTTGCAGATGATACTAAACTGTGTAAGGTAATTAATTCAGAAGGCGATGTGCAATCCTTACAGAATGACTTAGTTAAACTGGAAACCTGGGCATCTAAATGGGGAATGAGGTTTAATATAGATAAATGCAAAGTTATGCATTTTGGGGGGAAAAAACACACATGCATCCTACACTCTAGATGGGGAAAATATAGGGGTAACTATGGTGGAAAAAGATTTGGGGGTGCTCATAGATAATAAGCTTAATAATAGTACACAAAGTCAAAGTGCAGCAAAGAAGGCAAGTAAAGTGCTTGCGTGCATAAAACGGGGCATTGAGACAAGGGACAAGGATGTAATCCTGCCGCTGTACAAATCATTGGTACGTCCGCACCTGGAATATTGTGTTCAGTTCTGGGCACCGTATTATAAAAAAGATATTGTGGAACTTAAAATAGTTCAAAGAAGAGCTACTAAACTGATAAAAGGGTTAGAGTCTCTGGAGTACGTGGAAAGGCTTGCTAGGTTAAATATGTATACACTAGAAAAAAGTCGTCAAAGACGAGACATTATTATTATCTTCAAATATGTAAAGGGTAATTACAAGGAGCTAGCAGCGGATTTGTTTATTAAAAGAACTCTATATAGGACGCGTGGGCACTCGCTTAGGTTAGAGGAGAGGAAATTCCGTACACAACATAGGAAAGGTTCTTCACGGTAAGGGCAATAAAGAATTGGAACTCCCTGCTGGAGAGGGTAATAATGGCAGACACTGTAAATGTATTTAAAAGCAGATTGGACAAATTCCTAACTGGTAAATGTATCCAGGGCTATAGCATTTAGCATATTGACATTACATTATCTGGGAGTGGTAAGAATCATTGTTTTCATTTGGAACTAAGAAATTACTTCAGCATAGACATTATAATATGAATAGATTAACGCAGAATACAGGTTGAACCCGATGGGCACTTTGTCTTTTTTCAACCTCACTGACTATGTAACTATGTAACTATTAGTGATGAACGGGTTCGGTTTCTCGGAAACCGAACCCCCCCGAACTTCACCCTTTTTACACGGGTCCGAGCCATACTCGTATTCTCCCGTATGGCTCGGGTAACCCGAGCGCGCCCGAACGTCATCATCCCGCTGTCGGATTCTCGCGAGATTCGGATTTTATATAAGCAGCCGCGCGTCGCCGCCATTTTCACTCGTGCATTGGAAATGTTAGGGAGAGGACGTGGCTGGCGTCCTCTCCGTTTATGTTGATGCATTGCAAATATTTTGTGCTTGCTTATTACTTAATTGTGGGGACTAGGGAGCAGCTGTATATAGGAGAAGTACAGTGCAGAGTTTTGCTGACAGTGACCACCAGTAATACGTTGTCTGCCTGAAAAACACTCCATATCTGTGCTCAGTGTGCTGCATATATCTGTGCTCACACTGCTTAATTGTGGGGACTGGGGAGCAGCTGTATTATATAGCAGGAGTACAGTGCAGAGTTTTGCTGACAGTGACCACCAGTATACGTTGTCTGCCTGAAAAACACTCCATATCTGTGCTCAGTGTGCTGCTTTATTGTGGGGACTGGGGACCACCAGTATAATATTATACAGGTTGAGTATCCCATATCCAAATATTCCGAAATACGGAATATTCCAAAATACGGAATTTTTTGAGTGAGACTGAGATAGTGAAACCTTTGTTTTCTGATGGCTCAATGTACACAAACTTTGTTTAATACACAAAGTAATTAAAAATATTGTATTAAATGACCTTCAGCCTGTGTGTATAAGGTGTATATGAAACATAAATGAATTGTGTGAATGTATACACACTTTGTTTAATGCACAAAGTTATTAAAAATATTGTCTAAAATGACCTTCAGGCTGTGTGTATAAGGTGTATATGAAACAGAAATGTATTCTGTGCTTAGACTTGGGTCACATCACCATGATATCTCATTATGGTATGCAATTATTCCAAAATACGGAAAAATCCGATATCCAAAATACCTCTGGTCCCAAGCATTTTGGATAAGGGATACTCAACCTGTATAGGAGGAGTACAGTGCAGAGTTTTGCTGACCAGTGACCACCAGTATATAATATATAGCATTACGGTACAGTAGGCCACTGCTGTACCTACCTCTGTGTCGTCATTAAGTATACTATACATCTAGATTCTATACCTGTGGTGAATTTCAGTTGTGCAGTTTGCTGACACAGTGACCACCAGTATATATAGCAGTACGGTACGGAAGGCCACTGCTGTACCTACCTCTGTGTCGTCATTAAGTATACTATCCATCTACATTCTATACCTGTGGTGCATTTTAGTTTTGCAGTTTGCTGACACAGTGACCACCAGTATACTATATATAGCAGTACGGTACAGAAGGCTACTGCTGTACCTACCTCTGTGTCGTCATTAAGTATACTATCCATCTACATTCTATACCTGTGGTGCATTTTAGTTTTGCAGTTTGCTGACACAGTGACCACCAGTATACTATATATAGCAGTACGGTACGGAAGGCCACTGCTGTACCTACCTCTGTTTCGTCATTAAGTATACTATCCATCTACAATCTATACCTGTGGTGCATTTTAGTTTTGCAGTTTGCTGACACAGTGACCACCAGTATACTATAGCAGTACGGTACGGAAGGCCACTGCTGTACCTACCTCTGTGTCGTCATTAAGTATACTATCCATCTACATTCTATACCTGTGGTGCATTTTAGTTTTGCAGTTTGCTGACACAGTGACCACCAGTATACTATATATAGCAGTACGGTACAGAAGGCTACTGCTGTACCTACCTCTGTGTCGTCATTAAGTATACTATCCATCTACATTCTATACCTGTGGTGCATTTTAGTTTTGCAGTTTGCTGACACAGTGACCACCAGTATACTATATATAGCGGTACGGTACAGAAGGCTACTGCTGTACCTACCTCTGTGTCGTCATTAAGTATACTATCCATCTACATTCTATACCTGTGGTGCATTTTAGTTTTGCAGTTTGCTGACACAGTGACCACCAGTATACTATATATAGCAGTACGGTACGGAAGGCCACTGCTGTACCTACCTCTGTGTCGTCATTGAGTATACTATCCATCTACATTCTATACCTGTGGTGCATTTTAGTTTTGCAGTTTGCTGACACAGTGACCAACAGTATACTATATATAGCAGTACGATACGGAAGGCCACTGTTGTACCTACCTCTGTGTCGTCATTAAGTATACTATCCATCTACATTCTATACCTGTGGTGCATTTTAGTTTTGCAGTTTGCTGACACAGTGACCACCAGTATACTATATATAGCAGTACGGTACGGAAGGCCACTGCTGTACCTACCTCTGTGTCGTCATTAAGTATACTATCCATCTACATTCTATACCTGTGGTGCATTTTAGTTTTGCAGTTTGCTGACACAGTGACCACCAGTATACTATATATAGCAGTACGGTACGGAAGGCCACTGCTGTACCTACCTCTGTGTCGTCATTAAGTATACTATCCATCTACATTCTATACCTGTGGTGCATTTTAGTTTTGCAGTTTGCTGACACAGTGAGCACCAGTATAAATAGCAGTACGGTACGGAAGGCCACTGCTGTACCTACCTCTTTGTCGTCATTTAGTATACTATCCATCTATATTCTATACCTGTGGTGCATTTTAGTTTTGCAGTTTGCTGACACAGTGACCACCAGTATACTATATATAGCAGTACGGTACGGAAGGCCACTGCTGTACCTACCTCTGTGTCGTCATTAAGTATACTATCCATCTACATTCTATACCTGTGGTGCATTTTAGTTTTGCAGTTTGCTGACACAGTGACCACCAGTATACTATATATAGCAGTACGGTACGAAAGGCCACTGCTGTACCTACCTCTGTGTCGTCATTAAGTATACTATCCATCTACATTCTATACCTGTGGTGCATTTTAGTTTTGCAGTTTGCTGACACAGTGAGCACCAGTATATATAGCAGTACGGTACGGAAGGCCACTGCTGTACCTACCTCTGTGTCGTCATTAAGTATACTATCCATCTACATTCTATACCTGTGGTGCATTTTAGTTTTGCAGTTTGCTGACACAGTGACCACCAGTATACTATATATAGCAGTACGGTACGGAAGGCCACTGCTGTACCTACCTCTGTGTCATCATTAAGTATACTATCCATCTACATTCTATACCTGTGGTGCATTTTAGTTTTGCAGTTTGCTGACACAGTGACCACCAGTATATGTAGGAGTACGGTACGGAAGGCCACTGCTGTACCTACCTCTGTGTCGTCATTAAGTATACTATCCATCTACATTCTATACCTGTGGTGCATTTTAGTTTTGCAGTTTGCTGACACAGTGACCACCAGTATACTATATATAGCAGTACGGTAAGGAAGGCCACTGCTGTACCTACCTCTGTGTCGTCATTAAGTATACTATCCATCTACATTCTATACCTGTGGTGCATTTTAGTTTTGCAGTTTGCTAACACAGTGACCACCAGTATACTATATATAGCAGTACGTTACGGAAGGCCACTGCTGTACCTACCTCTGTGTCGTCATTAAGTATACTATCCATCTACATTCTTTACCTGTGGTGCATTTTAGTTTTGCAGTTTGCTGACACAGTGACCACCAGTATATATAGCAGTACGGTATGGAAGGCCACTGCTGTACCTACCTCTGTGTCATCATTAAGTATACTATCCATCTACATTCTATACCTGTAGTTCATTTTTGTTTTGCAGTTTGCTGACACAGTGACCACCAGTATACTATATATAGCAGTACGGTACGGAAGGCCACTGCTGTACCTACCTCTGTGTCGTCATTAAGTATACTATCTATCTACATTCTATACCTGTGGTGCATTTTAGTTTTGCAGTTTGCTGACACAGTGAGCACCAGTATATATAGCAGTACGGTACGGAAGGCCACTGCTGTACCTACCTCTGTGTCGTCATTAAGTATACTATCCATCTATATTCTATACCTGTGGTGCATTTTAGTTTTGCAGTTTGCTGACACAGTGACCACCAGTATAGTATATATAGCAGTACGGTACGGAAGGCCACTGCTGTACCTACCTCTGTGTCGTCAAGTATACTATCCATCTACATTCTATACCTGTGGTGCATTTCAGTTGTGCAGTTTGCTGACACAGTGACTACCAGTATATATAGCAGTACGGTACGGAAGGCCACTGCTGTACCTACCTCTGTGTCGTCATTAAGTATACTATCCATCTACATTCTATACCTGTGGTGCATTTCAGTTGTGCAGTTTGCTGACACAGTGACTACCAGTATATATAGCAGTACGGTACGGAAGGCCACTGCTGTACCTACCTCTGAGTCGTCAAGTATACTATCCATCTACATTCTATACCTGTGGTGCATTTTAGTTTTGCAGTTTGCTGACAGTGACCACCAGTATATATAGCAGTACGGTACGGAAGGCCACTGCTGTACCTACTGTCACGTCTAGCAAAGTTTGGGGATCCAGCAGTTGAGACTTGCCCAAGGAGGTAGCAGGCTGGGGAAGAACAAAATGAGGGGGTTGGATATAGTCCCTTTGCATGGGATACGGAGCAATGAAGCATGTAGGTGGAGTTTGAGAGTCAATGGAAAGTATTTATTATGTACAGAGCAGAGGTAGAAAACTGAGGTTGATGAACGGTGACTTGAGAACGTGGTCGTAGACAAAGAACTGTGGAACTGTGGGTGAGAGTAAAACGAGGCTGAAGACAAGAACCGTGGACTGCGACTTATGAGATGAAACTGCGGTAGAGGAGCTGAGAACTGTGGACGGTAGTTTGGGTCGTGACTGGAGACTGGGAACTGTAGACTGTGGCTTGAAAGATGAAGCTGGAGATAACGAGCTGAGGACTGTGAATGGTGGTTCGAGGACTTGGCTGGAAGCAAGAATCTGCGGACTGTGGCTTGGAGGACGAGGCAAGAGACCCGGGGTCGTACGTGCCCAAAGGGTCTTACTGAACTGGGTTTTCCAAGAGCGTCTCCACGGGCAGCAGCAGGCTAGGAACGGGAAAACTGCAGCAGCAACTGAGAACTGGCAAAGCAGGGTTAGAAGTACCAGAATACAGCAGGAATCCTGGGAGCACAGGCTAAAGCACCTACAACAGGGTTGTAACTTGAAGCACTGGCATCCCTGTCCTAAACCAGCCCCCTTTATAGGAAGAAGTCTCCCTGGATTGGCTGGAAAACTAGGAACAGGAATTATGTCAGAAACTTGGTCTCCAACATGGCGGCGCCCAGTAATGCAGACCTTTTCTGACAACATGCTGCTCACTGCCCCTGGTCTCCTAGGCAATGGCTTAGCGAGAGCGAGCTGCTGCAGCGGCGTCCCGCCGCCACGAGCGGACCCCCTCAACGCCATTACCGCTGCCTGTACCCTTGAACCCAGCGCCGCAGCCCTCCACCGCCGCTGCCCGGCCGCCCGTGAAGTCCGCCCCGGACGCTGACACCTACCTCTGTGTCGTCAATTATACTATCCTATACATTCTATACCTGTGGTGCATTTCAGTTGTGCGCAGTATATATAGTAGTGGGCCATTGCTATTGATACTGGCATATAATTCCACACATTAAAAAATGGAGAACAAAAATGTGGAGGTTAAAATAGGGAAAGATCAAGATCCACTTCCACCTCGTGCTGAAGCTGCTGCCACTAGTCATGGCCGAGACGATGAAATGCCATCAACGTCGTCTGCCAAGGCCGATGCCCAATGTCATAGTAGAGAGCATGTAAAATCCAAAAAACAAAAGTTCAGTATAATGACCCAAAAATCAAAATTGAAAGCGTCTGATGAGAAGCGTAAACTTGCCAATATGCCATTTATGACACGGAGTGGCAAGGAACGGCTGAGGCCCTGGCCTATGTTCATGGCTAGTGGTTCAGATTCACATGAGGATGGAAGCACTCATCCTCTTGCTAGAAAACTGCAGTGCCACTTCTAGATGGGCGAGGTGTTTGTGTCGGCCACTTGAGTCGCTTAGCTTAGTCACACAGCGACCTTGGTGCGCCTCTTTTTGTCTTTGCATCATGTGCTGTTTGGGGACTATTTTTTGGAAGTGCCATCCTGTCTGACACTGCAGTGCCACTCCTAGATGGGCCAGGTGTTTGTGTCGGCCACTTGTGTCGCTTAGCTTAGTCACACAGCGACCTTGGTGCGCCTCTTTTTTTCTTTGCATCATGTGCTGTTTGGGGACAATTTTTTTGAAGTGCCATCCTGTTTGACACTGCAGTGCCACTCCTAGATGGGCGAGGTGTTTGTGTCGGCCACTTGGGTCGCTTAGCTAAGTCACACAGCTACCTCATTGCGCCTCTTTTTTTCTTTGCATCATGTGCTGTTTGGGGACTATTTTTTTGAAGTGCCATCCTGCCTGACACTGCAGTGCCACTCCTAGATGGGCCAGGTGTTTGTGTCGGCCACTTGGGTCGCTTAGCCTAGTCACACAGCTACCTCATTGCGCCTCTTTTTTTCTTTGCATCATGTGCTGTTTGGGGACTATTTTTTTGAAGTGCCATCCTGCCTGACTCTGCAGTGCCACTCCTAGATGGGCCAGGTGTTTGTGTCGGCCACTTGGGTCGTTTTGCTTAGTCACACAGCTACTTCATTGCGGCTCTTTTTTTCTTTGCATCATGTGCTGTTTGGGGACTATTTTTTTGAAGTGCAATCCTGCTTGACACTGCAGTGCCACTCCTAGATGGTCCAGGTGTTTGTGTCGGCCACTTGTGTCACTTAGCTTAGTCACACAGCGACCTTGGTGCGCCTCTTTTTTTCTTTGCATCATGTGCTGTTTGGGGACTATTTTTTTGAAGTGCCATCCTGCCTGACATTGCAGTGCCACTCCTACATGGGCCAGGTGTTTGTGTCGGCCTCTTGGGTCGCTTTGCTTAGCCATCCAGTGACCTCGGTGCAAATTTTAGGACTAAAAATAATATTGTGAGGTGTGAGGTGTTCAGAATAGACTGGAAATGAGTGGAAATTATGGTTATTGAGGTTAATAATACTATGGGATCAAAATGACCCCCAAATTCTATGATTTAAGCTGTTTTTTAGGGTTTTTTGAAAAAAAACCCGAATCCAAAACACACCCGAATCCGACAAAAAATTTTCGGTGAGGTTTTGCCAAAACGCGTCCGAATCCAAAACACGGCCGCGGAACCGAATCCAAAACCAAAACACAAAACCCGAAAAATGTCCGGTGCACATCACTAATTAAAACCTGGACTGTTAGTGTGCCTTGAGGACCGAGGTTGGGTATGCGTGATTTAGACTTTGGCTTGCGTCCTCCTCTGCAGTTCCCGCTGCTTCGGGCCATAGGCACCATCATCTTGGATTGGCATAACCCGGATGTCCAGACAATCCAAAGCATGAGACAGTCTCCTGATCACATGATCAGCTGGGCTAATCATGCCTATGGACCAAAGCAGCGGGAACTGCAGAGGAGGATGCAAGCCCTGCTGCTGGGCATCTAACAGGATGCATTGGAGAGGGACCTTGCAATCCAGTGTGTAACCCAGATGTCCAGCCAATCCAAAGCATAAGGCAGGCATCCGATCATATCATTGGCTGGGCCAATTATCAGCAAAGGAGCCCTATTTAAACGCAGAGGTGTTTGTAAAAGTAGACATACAATTTATTTCCTTAGTGGTCTGAGTACTTTGGCTGCAGGTTCAAGTGTGCTATCCTGCATTGTGCAATCCTGCCTTTAACAATCTTGACTTCCTGCTTCATATATCTATATCATGCAACCCTGCATATCTTCCATCCTGCAAATCAGCATTAGTACTACTGTCCCAGTGCTGATCCACCGCTACAAATGCTCAGCTATTACACCTGCACAGCTATACATTTCTGCTGCCACCTCCAGGCAGCCTATGACATCTCTACTACTGCTACAGCATATCCCTGCGGTATCTGCTGCTACTGGTATGCAGAAAGGGTAGTATCATAGCACAATTTAACCATCAAGCTTCACCAACATCCCAGTCGTCACAGCTATCGGAACGGGTCTTAACCTAAATGACAGTCTTCCTAGTGCTGTGACAGTGTGTACTGGCCAAATCAATTTGACAGATAAGCCAACCCCAAAAGTGAATATGGTCCAGTATTTGCCTAGCAGACTGGAGAAACAAGAAGCCAATCAGCGCCAACTCAAGCAGTACCCACAGGATATGTCTAATTGCAAATATGCAATTTAAGTCTTGCTGGTGAAAACAAGTTTAACCTTCATTACATGATCAAGGGAGGTCCAATTCTCATCCTATGGCATCCGGTCTCCACCTGAAAACTCCATCAAAGTACAACGGAGATCCTAAGGCTTGCAGTGGTTTCCTTAACCATTGTGGTATCCACTTTGAACTGCAGACCAGGAACATCCCCATTGACAGGACCAGGACTGCCTATGCTCAAACTTTGGAATGGATGTATCCTCTATGTGAAAAATCAGACCCCATCTTGTCAGACTACTCTAGCTTTCTAGACACTTTTTGGATCATTTTTGATGGGCTTACAATGTTTTCTGCATCAGATATACTGCAGTTAAGCTTTACACCCTTTCATCTGAGCTCCAAAGGAAAAGGGTCCTAGTTGCTGTCTTCTGGCAGGGACTATCTCACAAGATTAAGAATGAGCTAACCACTAATCTTTTATGAGCTAATCTCTTTGTGCAACTATGTAGACTGCTGTTTCAGAAAGAGTGCTCAGGAGAGTACAGTGCTCTAAGGTTCGTTTTGCTCTGTGTTTCCTGCCTGCTCCAACAAACACAGAGGAACCCATGCAATTGAAATGGAAAGTTGCACCTGTACTGTGTCAAAGTCAAAAAATATTGCAGTATACACATCATGTACAAACCACACACAGATGGCCTCTGCGCATGTACTTGTTCTCCCGTGCAATTTGCGTATGGTAGCTCCCGCGGTCCTGCGCGTGGTATGGGTATTTACGGCGGAGTTTGTGAACGCATGGAGAGCTATCAAAACACATTACATATTTAATCCAAATAGTGCACAATGTACACATAGTCTCCTTACACCACATCAGAAAGTTATAGCTGTTTAAATGGTTGCAGAACAAAGGGATTCACCTTTGCAGGATAAGAGGGGACAGACTAAGGTTATAAGGCGATGTTTGGTATCCAGCTGTAGGGTATTTTAAGGGAAACATTCCGGTGTTGGTCTAAAGAAGATCGCATGTTTCTGCTGATAGTTATGTGCAGAAATAGAATATAGATATAAACTGTATTTACTGTATATTATGTATGCGGGGGGAATCCAGAGGAGACCACCCACAAGAGCAGTTAAGAAAGACATCGCCCACCTATTCAAACAGACCTATGACCTCTCCTGTACTGTAAATAACCATCTCTTTGTCCAATGGACAAAGAGATTACAGTATCCATTGTGTTATGTTTTGGATGAAGTGAATAAAGAGAGCCTGCAGCAGGTTTGGTCACACAAGACTCTCAACGCTTTCAACCTGATAGCGGAGGACCGGACCGGGAAGCGCATGCGAATATTCTCACGTATGTACATTGACTGTAGCCATTTACTCTGTTGTATTGTAGTGCATAATTTGTATTGTTAAACCCCCTTTCAGATATATTACTCTGTGGTTGCGGAACCCAGTGATTAACTACAAATCGGTGTTGTGTCCTCTTTTCCCTTCTAAGGTTTAAAGTGCAATAGCATCACACTGCAATGCTGCATAAGGTTTAAAGTGTAATAGCATCACACTGCATTGCTGCATAAGGTTTAAAGTGTAATATCATTGCATTGCATTACTGCGAAGGTTTAAAGTGTATCTAAGTGTGTGTAAGGTATATCTTTCATTCCTGCATATCCTTTTTAATAACAAATATATACATCAATGAGCTTTGGAACTCAGATAATGTGTGGGTGTATTGTTTTTCTCTTAAGGGATACAGCGTTTGCGATGTACAGCGCACTTTTATCGTATATGGTAATAAGATGTGCCTGGCGTCTGCAATATATATTAAAGCGGGCATTTTAAATATTTGTGAGAAATCTAAAAATGGCATTCATAGATGGGGGCTCTGGTCCGCGATATCACGTTCTTGATAATGCACTGTACATTACAAACGCGGCTGTGATCAGCCGGCTAATGATGGACGCATCGCAAAATGCTGACAAATCACATCCACGTGTATTGTGTTGTGTTATTAGTAAGATGCTGATATGAAATTTAAGGGACAATTCGTTTCTCATAATATTTAAGATGCTAAAATTTATTTTTATTGTTGCAAAACAAGGTTCAAATGAGTCATATTGTGTTTGATTCAGATTGGATTGCTTATCTGTTAAGTAGGGTTAAAGGTACATTTAAAAGTTGCTGCAATAGTCTTGATATAGTGTTTATTTTTTAACTCAGGCCTAAAATAACTTCAGGGGCTTGCATGGTGTGTGATTTCTTTGTGACACAGGAAGCCGCATGGTCTGTCCTCCATTTTGGACTAACCACATTGCCTGTCCACTATTTTGTGTAACCCTCATGGATGTGGAAGGGGGAGGAGCATCGGCCATGTTGGGAAGGTCATTTTTCTAAATGGCTGATTTTCACTGCCCGGAATAATCAGCTCTCCTTGGTCAAAAAAATAAAAATAAAAATCACCATTTATGAGTTACCAATGCATTTATTTAACCCATGCCATAGTCAATTACAAATAGTTTCAGCTGGGCCTAGTGAAAGTTAATAGTAAGATGAATACTTGATGTAAGAAGTACACACAGATATTAAAAAAAAGTTTTTTTTTCTTTTACCTCTAAGATTCAGTTAACTCTGCTTGCTATAAGATAGCCATTGAAATGCAAATTTACCTGTGTAACTGCTTTTTCCTAGCAGTGAAAAAACCACCTTTACAGGCAGCCAATAGCACATAGCATTCATATGCAAATTAGAAGCACTTAATGGGTAAATGAGTCTCAGGAGACCAGTACATGGTACATATATATAATATTATAATTATGTGTGTGTTTATATCAATGTATGTTCTGCAAGATAGCTATCCAAACTGAATCATACCATTTGAATTATTGATTATTGCTAGATTCATTTTAGAACTATGTGAAAACCGGAGATATTTGGTGCTATATAGTTTAAAATAAAATAAATATTTAAGGAAGTGTAAGACACACACGCAGCCTGGCCTAGTTGTAAAGGTTTATACAGAAGAAACTGTGTGTTGTGTTAAGTGAGCGATTATAGTTAATATTGCTCACATTGATAGAATTGTGTGATTTGTGCTATTGCGGACGTACAGTTTTGTACACGTGTCTCGGACAAAGTACAAGACTGCGTATGCAGCGTAAGACATGCACGATCGCGTGTTTACGCAAATTGCGTAAGAAGTACGCTCGCTACATTAGCACAAATTGCTCAGTTTCCAAGATTTAGTTTAAATAAAACCTTTTTTTACTGTATTGCCTCTGGGAATAAAGCTGTTTATCTGAATGAAAGATAATTTTCTGTACAGAAAAACCAAAGTGTATTTGAGTAAACGAACGTGAGTGAGCAAACATAATAAAGGTGTTGTGGACCCAGGGAATTCGGGATCCCGTAGAAGTGGCACACCGAGTGAGTGGAGACTCGGTGGCGTGAGGCAGCTGACTCATGTTAATATAGATTGAAGTACAAAGGAGCAAGGTAGCAGAGTACCGCAGACCAGAAGGTCAGCGAGGTTTAGAGTAGCGCGGCCCAAGAGGTCAGCGAGGTTTAGAATACCGCAGCCCAGGGGGTTAGCGAGGTTTACCCATATAGGCTTGTTTTTGATACGCTCCGGCTGAGGTTTCGCAGCCTGAAAAATCGATTCCATTGGTCGTACGGCGGATAAGTAACAATTACCTATACGCTGTGCGATTGGACCGCGCGTTCGTGGGTGCAATAGTTAGCGCAACGTGATACTCTTTTTACGGGCTTTGTGTAAAATCGCGGTATCATTAGCGCTGAATATAGCATACGCAAGCGTGATTTGTGTGTAATAAAGGTTTAGGGAGTTTTCGCTGGTCTCTCTCAGGAAATCTCCAACGGCCAATATTTACTGGAAAGGGTAAGTTATTCCCAGAAACTTCCAGTAAATAGAGGTTACATAGGGGCCCTAGGTTGGGTACATTGCCTGCGCTATCAACAGTGTATGGTAGTACTGGCCAACGGTGGCGTGAGTGGGTGAAAGCACTCTGAGAACTTGCACCGTTGCCTTATATTGAGTATTTTGTTTTTTTCTTCGTGGGATTAGCCAAAAGGACAATACCTGCAAAATATGGGGGCCAGTTGCTCAAGTAAGGGACGTTCAACCAGGGTTCAGGTTGACAATCCGCGGCCCAGGGGTCGGCGAGGTACATAATGTGTGAGAAGCATGGACCACACACAGAAGTTTTTTTGCAAAGAATGGGAACGTATGACTGCGGAAGATAGGGAACCATTCCCTAAGGTAGGCAGTTTTGAACCAGAGGTATTGCAGAATTTAAGGAGTAGGATATGTCTAATAAAATCCAGAAAACAAAGGATTAGACATACAGATTGTTTAAATTATGGCAGCAAGAGGGCGATATGCAAGGGAAATTAACATATGCAGCAGGTTCCAAACCTAGCGGGAATGAGAACACAAACACACCATTGTCGACACAGGTCGAAGGGGAACAGAAGGCTACAGTCAATGATACATCCGTAAATGATAGTAATATGAAAGAGCAATGTATTAACCCTAATTTTTGCAAAATGTATCCTGTTTTGAAGTCTCTCCAAGGTTTTAGGTCACAGGGAGATGAAGGATTCAGCCAAATCGCAGCTCTCCTCCAAGCAGTCATGTTGCAGGAAACTCAGGTGGGACCTGTCCAACCAGGTAGAGCAGTAACAATATTCCCCAATGAAAGAACTGGTGAGGTCACAGCTACCGGTAAGTATGAGACAGTTCATTGCACAGAAACAACAACACCTCACTGTAAACAGATTAGGAACGGAACGGTAGGATTACACTCTGTCTTGGAAATAGTAACTCCCAATGGGGGAACCGATAGTCAGGAAGTAATCCTCACCAGGAATAATGCAATGTATTGCTCGTGGCCCAGAGATGAGCTGCGATCAGTCATTTCAGAATTCCCCGACCCTCGGAAGCATTTAGCCAGATGTCAGAAATTTATCAGAGATCTGGGTAATGCGTTCGAACCGACAAAAACACACTGGCGGACAGTTTTGAAAGCATGCCTACCCCCTAATATTGACACCAAAAAATTCATCACTGATTGGAGATTAGAGTCGGATAGTTTTATGACTGACAAACTTAATCAGGAGAACTTAGGGCAAATTAACAGGCAACTAGAGTTGTATTTCCCCACAACTGTTAAGTGGAGAAGAATTTTCTCCATAAAGCAGAGGGAAAATGAAATGGCATCTGAATATTTCCATCGGGCCCTGCAAATAATGGATAGATACATAGGGGTATCGGATGCAGGGAACAATGAAAATTACAGAGAAGTGGCTGTCTCTGTGCTGATGGACGGACTCGATAAGACAGTGAGGGACAGAGTACAAACCTCTTTGCCTGGTTGGAGCCTGACTATAGCTTGCCTTAGAGAGTGCGCAATTGAACACCACAAAAATATTGTTAGGCGTAGAAAACAACAAGAAGAGAGGCTGAGGATTGAAAGTATACAGGCTCTTACACCAAAGTCTCATCAGCCCAAGCCCCAAAACCCTAGTAGTAACAAAAGACCGAGAATTTGTTACATATGTAAAAATAAAGGACATTTTGCTAGAGATTGTAAGAGTAGTACAGCACATAGCCAATATAGACCCCTAGACAGAATAAACAAGCCACGTTATTAAACACATAGACGGGATCAAGGGACATATAGTAAGGAATCACGATACAGTATAGAAAAACACAGATTCGGTTAATGGGAAGAACAGAATAAATGCAACTTTACCCTTTTGACAGAATTTACGGAGATTAGGAGGAGGCTTCTAAACTTCTGCTTCTCTCTCTAGCAGAAGTGACCTCTAAGTAATTTAACAGGAGTTTTGTTAGAGATGGTATACATATAGAGTGCTCCCACCCAGGAAGCACAAAATATGTTAAAAACCCACGAAGACTAATATTGCATTTCACTGTTTTAGATGCATGTCCATCACAGGTAGAGGAAATTATCTCAAGGATACCGGGTTCCCTATGAACTTAGAATGGACAAGACACTAGATTGATGGCTGGGATAGTACCAGCAGAGATATAACACACATATAATTTTTTTTAAAGGGAACAGACCGATTAGGGAATCATTCCCCGTAGTGCCCAATCCAGATGTCAAACTTTGTAAAAATCTTCTTTGCCTTTACAAGCTTACCTGTTACTAAACTCTGTGATTGATTTTCAAAAGCTCCCTCTTCATCCTTTTACGTTCACCGACAGGATTATAGTTCAAACGCCACATGCCTACTCGGTCTTTCAGAGCTCTGCCTAAATCCAGTATATCTCACTAGCATAGGGACACCAGTATCAGTGTGCCTGGTCATGCACAAAGGGTGGAGAATGGGAATACTGGTGAAGATAGACTGTGCATAGATACCGATATACATGATGGTGTGACAGCCTGATGGTGAACGCAAATCTGACAAATTTTCTTTTTATTATCCCCCGCCTCTTTTCACTTTCCAAAAATGGTTTACTTCAAACAACTGATAATACACAACAGTTAAACACATTGAAATGCAAGATTTATGTTCCCTACAGAAAGGTCGCTGACCCGGAGAGAACATCGTATCACTGGAGTGTCTGCTCCGGGAAGGTTAAGAGGCAGTACTGTGAGACGGCACCTGAGCGCGGAGAACAACAAGACCAGAGGCGGTTGTCGCACCAGTTTTTTCTTTTTTTATTATTTTCTCCATCTCCCACTACCCTCCTTCTCTCCTTCCCTTTCCTCCCCCTTCTTGTTTCCTTTCTCTCCCCTTAACAAGATGGACCTACCCCAAGAGACTGCATTCCGGGTTTTCCTGTTAACCCTGTTGTTGACCAGAACAGTCTGTTTCGGTGAAAGTCCCAGAGAGGTCGAGAAAGGATCTGGAATGGGTTCTGATGGCGAGGACGGATTTGTAGAATTCCAAGAGCAACACATCACTCGAGCAAAGGCGAGTATCAGAAAACGATCTGGTAGTCAGGGAGCTCGGAGGCACTGTGAAGGGTTATTGGCTGAGGAAAATTGCATTTGTAGGAATTGTGAGAACATAGTTGAGGATGGGTGCATCCAGAGATGTCAGTCCAGCCTTAATATCAACATGGACCGTCATCCATTGAGTGATTACCACTCACTAGTGGGTAAGGTTTTAAACCAAATAGAATGCTGGGTGTGCTCACAAGTACCTCAAGGTCAGAGCTAGTCAGGATTAGTACCGTACCCTTAAGCAATAGATGAGGTACTCGAATTACGGGGTGGAAGACCGGTGGACAAGAAATTCAATATCTCTAGGCTCCCTAGTTTGAAGCTCCACCAGTATCATGTAGATAGATCCTTATTATGCGTCAACATTTCCAATTACCGAAAACCAGGAAATTGGGAGGTGACATGGAATAACCAGACCATGGCCTTTTCACACAGAGCTGATAAGATACCCATAGACTCGCAACTTGTACGCCAAATAGCCAACAGTGGAAGGTATTTTCGGTATAGGTATACTCGAGGAAGCAAGACCATGTGGGTTGGAGAAGTATCACCAGGGTACTGTGCTCATATCATCCAGCCTGATACTTGTACTGAGCAGATGGGAGAACTAGGGATTGGGTTTTTCACTTGGAAAATTTGTAATATGGTAATGTCATATTCTGTCCCATATGTTGTCCCCGATGATGCCTATTTCATATGTGGGAGGAAGGTGTATAAGTGGCTTGCCCCAAACTCAGAAGGATTGTGTCATGTTGGAAGAGTGTTGCCAGAGGTCATGACCATAACCCATGATAAGATGAAAGACATTCACCGCAGTGCTCAGGCTCCTTATACTCATACTCACTATGAACACATCGTCAAGAGACACCTCATAGAGAGGACAGAGCACGCAGCCTCTGATTTGATCCACGAATCCACCGGGATTCAATTCCTTCTCGCATTAGACATCACCCGTACTGCCAGAGGAATTATAAATTATAGGTATATCCATGCGCTAGCGAACTTGATAGATAATATCACTGAGATGTATGACGACACCTTCAGGTATACGGGTAGGGAGTTGCAAGCTTACAAGACAGAACTGATCCAGCATAGGATGGTCCTCAATTATATCACAGCCGTGACGGGTGGGTACTGTGTCACTTTGGCAACGCAAAATGGTGTGAAGTGCTGCACGTATATTACAAACAGCACTGATGACCCAACCGAGATCATCGATCAAAAGATGGACGATATCTTGCAGTTGAAGTGGGAGTTCCGAAGGAGACACAACCTTACCCTGACTGCTGTGAGTAATGAACTGACCGGCTGGGTCTCATGGTTGAACCCACAAAATTGGTTCTCAGGATTAGGAGAGTGGGCTCAAAATGTTATAATGAGTGTAGGGAAGTTTCTCCTTTGTATCCTGGGAGTCGTCATAATTATTGGTTTGATATTTAGGTGTGTTCGAATTCTAACGCGGCGCAAGCACGGCACAAAATTGATGAGTCTAAGGAGCGGGTGCATTGTTACAGCAGCAGATTTAATTTATGACCCATCCATAGAGACAGTGTTATGACAAGGATTGCAAAGAATGAATTCCATGGCCTGTTTCTTTCACCCGTTTTTCCTTTGTCTCCCCCTTTGCCCAGATACACCGATCCGGAAAAGACATCGACCCTACCCAAGAACGATTATGAAAATGTTATGTGAACGTATATTAGATATGTGTCTTATCTTCATCTCTACAACCTTCAGTTAGTGACACACATAGTCGACTGGTGATATCCACACATACTAGCACTCACATATGTTCCCCCTCCATGTATCATCGACTAAATGTGCACCCCATTTGTTGGAACAAGTAGCCGAAAAGAGCTCGGTAGTGTTTGTTGGCCCACTTACAGACCATTAATACGGGATAAGAAGGATTTAATGTATACTTCGCAATACCTCGAAGCTTATCTAGAACATATACGGCACGATGATACATGCTCCTCAGACATGGATTCATACATACATGCTTTTTACTATCCCACTAGGTCATACATTTCCTACCTACCACTCTCCCCCGATCATCCAATCGTCTGTAGATATTGTATTGATATTTTTCTGTTTAGTGATTAGATAGTGGCAGTTATTGTTGACTGCCAAAGGGTGGACTGTCAAAGTCGAAAAATATTGCAGTACACACATCACGTACAAACCACACACAGATGGCCTCTGCGCATGTACTTGTTCTCCCGTGCGTGCACATACTCGCAATTTGCGTATGGTCGCTCCCGCGGTCCTGCGCGTGGTATGGGTATTTAGGGCGCAGTTTGTGAACGCATGGAGAGCTATCAAAACACATTACATATTTAATCCAAATAGTGCACAATGTACACATAGTCTCCTTACACCACATCAGAAAGTTATAGCTGTTTAAATGGTTGCAGAACAAAGGGATTCACCTTTGCAGGATAAGAGGGGACAGACTAAGGTTATAAGGTGATGTTTGGTATCCAGCTGTAGGGTATTTTAAGGGAAACATTCCGGTGTTGGTCTGCGGAAGATCGCATGTTCCTGCTGATAGTTATGTGCAGAAATAGAATATAGATATAAACTGTATTTACTGTATATTATGTATGCGGGGGGAATCCAGAGGAGACCACCCACAAGAGCAGTTAAGAAAGACATCGCCCACCTATTCAAACAGACCTATGACCTCTCCTGTACTGTAAATGACCATCCCTGTGTCCAATGGACAAAGAGATTACAGTATCCATTGTGTTATGTTTTTGTTAGGGTCTCCTGCTCTGTGCTGCCACGTCGTCATGGCAACCGGGAGACAAGTGCTAGCGGAGTAACCTGAGCATAGCTGATACTCCGGTTCGGGTCTTTTGCTGTGCAGTGGTTACAGGCTCTGTGCACGGCAGGGGATCCGGTGCTGGTTTTTGTGCTCACAGTCTGTGAGGTCTGAGTGGGGCGTGGACAGCACCTGCTATATAAACCCTCTTCTCAGGTTAGGCAGATGCTGCTGAATCTTTGTTGGTTAGTCAGTTCCTGAAAGCTAGCTAGTACTGTGTAAACTTTGTATTTGTTTGTTGCTTACTGCAAATAGGCCTTGGGATTTGGTATTACACTCTGCCAATCCAGACCTAGCAGTAAGACTGGAGTCAGTCGTTTAACCTGCTGGGGTTCTTTTGCTACTCTGTGAACCTAGCAAGTTTGCGGCTGTATTCTCAGACTTGCCTGCCAAAATCCTTTCTCACTGTGCAAGGTGTTCAGGTGTCAGTTTAGTGGCAGTAAGCTGAACCAGTGCACTGCAAGTGAGGACTAGGATTGTGGAGACTCTCCTTGTGTCTATTATTCCATCTCTGACCAAGGAGTTTACTGCCACACCCGTTGGTAACCCTTTAGGGTTTGCTGTTGCCCTTAGCAACAGCATTTCGGGTTCTCTACGTATTAAATCACTACATCTCGCTTCTTTCCATCTGAGCATTCCTAATACTAGGGAGACACCCAGTTTCTTAGCCTTTGGGCTTCTCTGTTCACTTTGTGTTTATTTTGTTACCCTATCACCTTTTGTGTATGTAATGTCATATTCCCCAGTCTGTCTGTGAGTTCATTTGTTTTGCATCCCTCACCGTTCAGACACCAGTACATTCCTGCTGGCACTGGTGTGCATAACATATTCAGCAGCCCAATACTCCTGTTGAAATTTTGTGGGAATATGGAGCATACCCCTCAAAATACTTTGCAACAGGTGGTCGATCAGGTGCAGGTCCTGACTCGACAATTTAATGATTTGTCCATTAAAATGCACACCTCACAGGCCGCTGGCGGAGCTCCCGCAGCAGCAGTACCTTCAGGGGTTAAAGAGCCGAAAGTAAATCTCCCGGATCGTTTTTCTGGAGATCGCTCGCAGTTCTTTTGTTTCAAGGAGAGCTGCAAGCTATATTTCCAGCTTAGGCCTCAGTCTTCTGGGTCGGAGATTCAGCGGGTGGGCATAGTGATTTCCTTGCTACAAGGAGACCCACAGGTCTGGGCATATGGGTTGCAGCCTGACTGTCCGTCGCTTAAAAGTGTTGATGCTTTTTTTACGGCACTGGGCATGTTGTATGATGACCCTGACAAGACGGCCTCAGCCGAGGCTCAGATTTCGATCCTTAAGCAAGGGCGAAGGCCAGTTGAGGTTTATTGTACGGAGTTTCGGAGGTTGGCCCATGATACCCAGTGGAATGACCCAGCCCTGAGACACCAGTACCGAAGAGGTCTTTCTAACCAGTTAAAAGACCAACCGGTACAATATCCCTTGCCTGATAGCTTGGATCAGCTCATGCAGTTATCCATTCGGGTGGATAGACGGCTAAGAGAGCGCAGGCTTGAAAGGGAGACCGAGGTTTCCTTCTTTCCCAAGGGAACCTCAGACTCTGAGGAATTTTCCGAGGAGCCTATGCAGATTGGGGCTACCCGCCTCTCCTCGCGTGAGAAGACGCGGAGGAGACAGCAGGGGTTATGTTTGTACTGTGGGAATAAAGGTCATGTGGTAGTATCATGCCCAGAAAAGCCGGAAAACTTCAGGGCCTGAGGGTGATGGGAAATATCCTGTCAGGCCAGAAGTCAGAATTTCCCAAGAAGACTTTTATCATTCCGGTGACCTTGAAGATCCTCGGTCAAACTGTCAAGACTGAGGCCTTTGTGGACAGTGGGGCAGACGGGGTTTTTATGGACCGCCAATTCGCCCTGAAACACTCTGTTCCCTTAGTACCCTTGGGATCGGAAATTGAGATTTGTGGGTTAAACGGGGAACCATTATCCCAGGGTAAAATTACCTCTTGCACTAGCCAGATTTCTTTGTTTATTGGAGCCACACACTCTGAAAAATTGTCCTTTTATGTGACTGTCTGTACTTTTGCCCCATTGGTGTTGGGGTTACCCTGGTTAAGGGCCCACAATCCTTAATTTCACTGGGTCTCTGGGGAGATTCTTAGTTGGGGTACTGATTGTTTCAGGAGTTGCTTGAGTTGAGCCTTCCAGTCAGGCTTTCGCAGCTAAGTTTGCCAGGATTGCCAGGATGTTATGCAGATTTTGCGGACGTGTTCTCCAAAAGAGTTGCAGAGGTACTACCTCCCCATCGCCCCTATGACTGTGCCATTGATTTGTTGCCGAATGCTAAGCTTCCCAAGAGCAGGTTGTACTCCCTGTCACGTCCTGAGACTCAGGCTATGGCAGAGTACATTCAGGAGAACTTGGCTAAGGGATTTATCAGACCTTCACAGTCTCCAGTTGGGTCGGGGTTCTTCTTCGTGGGTAAAAAGGACGGTTCGTTGCGACCCTGCATCGACTTCAGGGAATTGAACCGTATCACAATTAAAAACTTATACCCACTGCCTCTCATTTCGGTCTTGTTTGACCAGCTTCGTACTGCCACCATTTTTTCTAAGATTGACCTACGCGGTGCGTACAATCTAATCCGAATAAGAGAGGGGGATGAATGGAAGACTGCCTTTAATACCCACTCAGGGCATTATGAATATTTGGTGATGCCTTTTGGGCTCTGTAATGCCCCGGCAGTCTTCCAGGACTTCATGAACGATGTGCTCAGGGAATATTTGGATAGATTCTTAGTTGTATACTTAGATGACATCCTAATCTTCTCCCATTCCCTGGAGGAACATCGGAAGCATGTACGCTTAGTCCTCCAGAAACTCAGAGACCACCGGCTTGGGGAGAAGCTGGAGAAGTGCGAATTTGAAGTTCAGCAAATCGCATTTCTAGGATATATTATCTCCCCAGAAGGTTTCCAAATGGAGGGTTCCAAGGTACAGGCAGTCCTGGATTGGGTGCAGCCCACTAGTTTGAAGGCGCTTCAGCGTTTTCTGGGCTTTGCGAATTTTTATAGACGATTTATCGCTGGATTTTCGTCTATAGTGGCGCCCTTGGTGGCACTCACTAAGAAAGGGGCGGATGTTGCTCACTGGTCTTGTGAGGCCAAAGCGGCTTTTGCCCGTCTCAAAAGGGCATTTGTCTCGGCCAAGGTGCTGCGACACCCAGATCCAGAGCGTCCTTTTGTGGTGGAGGTGGATGCCTCTGAGATGGGTATTGGGGCAGTGCTCTCTCAGATGGGGGTGTCTGATAATCGCCTTCATCCCTGTGCTTACTTTTCCCGTAAATTTTCGCCTGCCGAGATGAATTATGACGTGGGTAACCGGGAATTGTTGGCTATTAAGGATGCACTCGAGGAGTGGAGACACTGGCTTGAGGGGGCTAAGTTTGTGGTCTCAATTCTCACCGACCATAAGAATTTGGCATATTTAGAGTCAGCGAAGCGCCTCAATGCCAGGCAGGCACGATGGCCTTTGTTTTTTGCTCGCTTTAATTTTTTGATAACATATCGCCCTGGGTCAAAAAACATCAAGGCTGATGCGCTCTCGCAGAGTTTTGCTCCAATCCAGGAGACCACCGAGGAGCCATTGCCCATTGTGTCCCCATCATGTATTAAAGTGGGCATTACCCAGGACCTCTTGTCATTAGTCCTTAGAGCACAAGAGCAGGCTCCTCCAGACCTTCCGGTAGGTCTTTTGTTTGTGCCTCCTAGGTTAAGACAGCGAGTGTTCCTGGAATTCCATGCCAAGAAGTCGGCAGGTCACCCGGGTATTACCAGAACTCGGGAGTTGCTATCTAGGGCGGTGTGGTGGCCCTCGGTGGCTAGGGATGTGGATCAGTGGGTACGGGCATGTGACATCTGTGCCTGAAATAAGACTCCTAGAGGGGTTCCTGTTGGCCCATTACATCCACTCTCTATTCCATCTAAGCCATGGACCCACATTTCAATGGATTTTGTGGTGGACTTGCCCAAATCCTTGGGGATGACAGCCATCTAGGTTGTCGTTGACAGGTTTTCGAAGATGGCGCACTTCGTTCCATTGGTTGGGCTGCCATCGGCCAGACGCCTGTCTGAATTATTTATGCTGCATGTTGTGCGCCTCCACGGGTTGCCACTTGATGTGGTCTCTGACCGCGGATCCCAGTTTGTGGCAAAATTCTGGAGGGCATTTTGTTCCGATCTCCAGATTTCTGTCAGCTTGTCGTCAGGCTACCATCCGCAGTCTAATGGGCAGACTGAAAGGGTGAACCAGTCCTTGGAGCAGTTCCTCAGGTGTTATGTCTCCAAGTGTCAGACTGACTGGGTTGCTCATCTGTCCATGGCGGAGTTTGCCTATAACAACGCGGCTCACTCTGCTACAGGGATCTCTCCCTTCCTTTGTGTGTATGGGCATCATCCTAAGGCCAATTCTTTTGACCCCTGGACTCCACGCCTGGTGGTTCCTCTGTGGTTTCGGTCCTTAGAGGTATTTGGAGGAAAGTGAAGAAAGCCCTTGTGTCTGTGTCATTAGTGACCAAAAGGGTTTTTGATAAGCGGAAAAGACCCTGCAGCTTCAAATTAGGAGACTTCGTCTGGTTGTCTACCAAGAATTTGAAGTTGAGACAGCCATCTCATAAGTTAGGCCCCTGGTTCATCGGTCCTTATAAGATCACTAGGGTCATCAATCCGGTGGCATTTCAGTTAGATCTACCCCGTTCTTTGGGTATCAATAAAACATTTCATTGTTCCCTTTTAAAACGGGCGATTAGTAATCCTTCTTCCAGTGGAAGACCTTCCCCTCTTCTGATACGTGGCCAGAGGGAGTTTGTTGTTGAAAGGATTCTTGACTCCAAGATGGTTCGGGGTCGGCTGTCATTTTTGGTGCACTGGAAGGGGTATGGCCCGGAGGAGCGGTCGTGGGTGCGCAGTTGTGATCTTCATGCCCCCAGACTGTTACGCTCTTTCTTCTCGCAGTTCCCCGATAAACCCAGTGGTAGGGGTTCTTTGACCCCTCGTCAGAGGGGGGGGTACTGTTAGGGTCTCCTGCTCTGTGCTGCCACGTCGTCATGGCAACCGGGAGACAAGTGCTAGCGGAGTAACCTGAGCGTAGCTGATACTCCGGTTCGGGTCTTTTGCTGTGCAGTGGTTACAGGCTCTGTGCACGGCAGGGGATCCGGTGCTGGTTTTTGTGCTCACAGTCTGTGAGGTCTGAGTGGGGCGTGGACAGTACCTGCTATATAAACCCTCTTCTCAGGTTAGGCAGATGCTGCTGAATCTTTGTTGGTTAGTCAGTTCCTGAAAGCTAGCTAGTACTGTGTAAACTTTGTATTTGTTTGTTGCTTACTGCAAATAGGCCTTGGGATTTGGTATTACACTCTGCCAATCCAGACCTAGCAGTAAGACTGGAGTCAGTCATTTAACCTGCTGGGGTTCTTTTGCTACTCTGTGAACCTAGCAAGTTTGCGGCTGTATTCTCAGACTTGCCTGCCAAAATCCTTTCTCACTGTGCAAGGTGTTCAGGTGTCAGTTTAGTGGCAGTAAGCTGAACCAGTGCACTGCAAGTGAGGACTAGGATTGTGGAGACTCTCCTTGTGTCTATTATTCCATCTCTGACCAAGGAGTTTACTGCCACACCCGTTGGTAACCCTTTAGGGTTTTGCTGTTGCCCTTAGCAACAGCATTTCGGGTTCTCTACGTATTAAATCACTACATCTTGCTTCTTTCCATCTGAGCATTCCTAATATTAGGGAGACACCAAGTTTCTTAGCCTTTGGGCTTCTCTGTTCACTTTGTGTTTATTTTGTTACCCTATCACCTTCTGTGTATGTAATGTCATATTCCCCAGTCTGTCTGTGAGTTCATTTGTTTTGCATCCCTCACCGTTCAGACACCAGTACATTCCTGCTGGCACTGGTGTGCATAACAGTTTTGGATGAAGTGAATAAAGAGAGCCTGTAGCAGGCTTGGTCACACAAGACTCTCAACGCTTTCAACCTGATAGCGGAGGCCTGGACCTGGAAGCGCATGCGAATATTCTCACGTATGTACATTGACTGTAGCCATTTACTCTGTTGTATTGTAGTGCATAATTTGTATTGTTAAACCCCCTTTCAGATATATTACTCTGTGGTGTCGGAACCCAGTGATTAACTACAAATCGGTGTTGTGTCCTCTTTTCCCTGCTAAGGTTTAAAGTGTAATAGCATCACACTGCATTGCTGCATAAGGTTTAAAGTGTAATAGCATCACACTGCATTGCTGCATAAGGTTTAAAGTGTAATATCATTGCATTGCATTACTGCGAAGGTTTAAAGTGTATCTAAGTGTGTGTAAGGTATATCTTTCATTCCTGCATATCCTTTTTAATAACAAATATATACATCAATGAGCTTTGGAACTCAGATAATGTGTGGGTGTATTGTTTTTCTCTTAAGGGATACAGCGTTTGCGATGTACAGCGCACTTTTATCGTATATGGTAATAAGATGTGCCTGGCGTCTGCAATATATATTAAAGCGGGCATTTTAAATATTTGTGAGAAATCTAAAAATGGCATTCATAACTGCGTGCGTGCCAACCATTTTGTGGGTTCATGCCCTGAGAAATTGGGAAATATTTGGTTGAATCAGGTGACTGCTCAACAACCAACAGGAGACCAGCTTGCTGACACCTTCAGCCTTTCCCTGCTCTCACATGGGGTATGTAAGGAAGATCCCTGCACACTGAATCTGCCCGTGCAATATTGTCTACAGCCTTGCTACGTAATTCTATGATAGCTACTACGGAGTATGTCTATGTCAAGGTAATGGAGACTGAAGGTAATACAAAGATGACCAAGACTCCAAAATGGAGCTGGGGTACAAAGACAAGGCATAGGCAGGGTTAACACCGTTCTGGAGATTCCACCCAAGCAATGGACCACACAGGACAGAGCCATGGAGCACACACCAAAGCAACAAACTTGTAGCATGAATATATCACTGGCCTTGAGGTGCTGGGCTGAATGACTAATAACAGGAGCAGGGACCAATCAGCAGCTCCCATCCCAGCCTCACATAATAATAATAATAATAATAATAACAATAATAATAACAATAATAATAATAATAATAATAATAATAATCCAGTGTACCTGTTTGGCTGTAAAAATCAAACAGAAAGTGTCCTGACTGTTTATGAACAGCTGGGACCATACTACTGTGTGGTGCCCATTGCTAGACAACCGCTGGAAGACAGTTGTCTAGGAAGACAACTCTATAGCTGCCACCGTGCAGGTTCCCGGGTACCAGGCAACAGATGGGACCAGCTGTGGCTTGTAACAACCACTGACATCTACTCCCACTCCAATTTAATTCATGTGTGTGGATGCAAGCTGAATACTTGGCAGTACTTTTCATAAACAAAAGTGAACTTCTTGTTTGGTGTACTTCAATACAATCACTACTGATTAATCCCAAAGGATCCCAGTAAATTTATCCTAGGACTTCTCTGGCTGCGCCTGCATAATGCACGCATTGGCCTGGGGCTCCTCTTCTGTCACAATCCGTTCCCGCACCACTCTCCTACCACTGATGCTGTTCTTCCCTGTGGTGCATGTCCGGCACATTCCACCCTGGCCAGTCCCATGGCCTATCTTTTATTCTGCAGCCTGGAATAATTGCCTAAATAAGCAGCTGTGGGTTGCACATGTGACTCGTTGATAAATACCTGTTTCACAGTTCCCCCTGGCTGGATCATCATATCAGAACATTCATGTCTGTTCCCCATGTCAGAACCTCTGTGTCTGTTCATTATTTATGTCTGAACTTCTGCGTCATTACTCCATGTTTAGAATTTTATGTCAGATCATCAGGTCATTTTTCCTCAGTTCAAGTCATGCCTCTTGTTCCTGATTTGCTACTGCCTGTTCCTGTATTTAACTTGCAAGTTCAGTCCTGCTCAATTACATATTGTACATGCATACTTATACCTGTTTATTTGGACTAAACTCTGCTGCTTGAGAATCACACCTGCTGCATACTGTAATTTAGTTATTTGTTTAACAGTTTCCAATACTTCTAGCATGTGTCCTGCATGTGTTCTAACTGTTCAGCTTCCTGCACTGCCATTCAGTACAGTTATCCTGTTACATCATGGTAAGATCAGCTTACTTCTTCAGCTATTACTGTACCTGCAATCTTCACTATTAGTGTACCAGGCAGCTACAGTCTGCCATCAATGTGCTGATATTACAGCATTATCTCAGTTATGTCAGAACTGTATTTCTGTTACTATGGTCTTAGCGTTCTGCTATTTTGGACTTTGCTAGAATTAGCGTTTCAAGACCTGCTCAACTGAATTACCTGTGTCATTGCATCTACTTAGTTCTTTTGAACATGCTCACAGTGTCTGGGGTTTTTTTTGAACAAGGCACACAATTGTTTTTTGAGCACCTCCAGATCAAAGTTACATAGTTATATAATTACATAGTTGTTGGGTTGAAAAAAGACAATTGTCCATCGAGTTCAACCTATAGAGCTATATACGTACTGTATTACATCTTTTTACAGATGCTATTGTCGGCTAAAACTTTGTCTAATCCTTTCTTAAACACCTCAATTGAGTCAGACATTACAAATTTCTCTGGCAGTGAATTCCTACGGTTGGTGTCCTATGTACGGATCTCTCGATAAATAAGCTGCCTGAAAGTTATATTGTACCCTGATGTATTTGAAAATATTAAACATGTCCCCAGCTAGAGTGTTTGGCGCCCCCCTGCAAATGATAAGTTTGCGCCCTCCCATCTGTAAAAAAGAACAGCAAGCACTGCAAAAAGGGGTGTGGTCATACTAGGAATGGGCGTGGCCACGTTGGTACCGACAATTTACATTATGCCACACAGTATTACAACCTTATTCACATTACTCCAAACGTAGCGTCCCTGATTCATATTACACCACATAGTAGTGCCCCTTATTCATGTTACGTCAAACAGTAGAGCTCCTTAGTCACATTACACCACACAGTAGCGTCCATTGGTCACATTACACCGCAGTAGCGTCCATTAGTCACATAGCACAAAAGCGTCCACTAGTCACATTACACAGCACAGTAGCGTCCGCTAGTCACATTACACAGCACAGTAGCGTCGGTTAGTCACATTACACAGCACAGTAGCATCTGTTAGTCACATTACACCGCAGTAGCGTCCATTAGTCACATAGCACAGTAGCGTCCATTAGTCACATTACACAGCACAGTAGCGCCCGCTAGTCACATTACACAGCACAGTAGCGTCCGTTAGTCACATTACACAGCACAGTAGCGTCTGCTAGTCACATTACACAGCACAGTAGCGTCTGTTAGTCACATTACACAGCACAGTAGCGTCCGCTAGTCACATTACACAGCACAGTAGCGTCCGTTAGTCACATTACACAGCACAGTAGCAGCTGTTAGTCACATTACACAGCACAGTAGCATCTGTTAGTCACATTACACCGCAGTAGCGTCGATTAGTCACATAGCACAGTAGCGTCCATTAGTCACATTACACAGCACAGTAGCGCCCGCTAGTCAGATTACACAGCACAGTAGCATCTGTTAGTCACATTACACAGCACAGTAGCATTTGTTAGTCACATTACACAGCACAGTAGCGTCCATTAGTCACATTATACAGCACAGTAGCGTCCGTTAGTCACATTACACAGCACAGTAGCGTCCGGTAGTCTCATTACACAGCACAGTAGCGTTCATTAGTCACATTAAACAGCACAGTAGTATCCATTAGTCATATTACACCACACAGTAGTGTTGGTTAGTCAAATTACACAGCACAGTAGTGTCCGTTAGTCACATTACACTGCACAGCAGTGTTAGTTAGTCACATTACACAGCACATCAGTGTCCATTAGTCACATTAATCAGCACAGTAGCGTCCGTTAGTCACATTACACAGCACAGTAGCGTCCATTAGTCATATTACACAGCACAGTAGCGTCCGTTAGTCACATTACATAGCACAGTAGCGTCCGGTAGTCTCATTACACAGCACAGTAGCGTTCCTTAGTCACATTAAACAGCACAGTAGTATCCATTAGTCATATTACATGACACAGTAGTGTCGGTTAGTCACATTACACAGCACAGTAGTGTCCGTTAGTCACATTACACAGCACAGCAGTGTCCGTTAGTCACATTACACAGCACAGCAGTATCCATTAGTCACATTAATCAGCACAGCAGTGTCCGTTAGTCACATTACATAGCACAGTAGTGTCTGTTAGTCACATTACATAGCACAGCAGTACCCTTCTACACTTTACGCCACACAGTAGAGATCCTTACACATGTTATGTGACACAGGAGAGCCTCTTATACACGTTACACCACAGTAGAGCACCTTATACACGTTACGCCACAGTAGAGCACCTTATACATGTTATGCCAGGTAGAGCCGCTTATATACATTATGCCAGGTACAGAACTCATTCCATCCAGAGCGCGGCCCCAGTACCTGCAGGAGGTCCTGCCTCTGGTGCTGCTCCTCCTGTGCCTTCTGATCCTGTCTCTCGTAGGCTCCATTACTCCAGCAGTGGCTCTGTAGAACGTCGGCAGTGACACCAAGAAGGGGGAGGGAGCGGGTACTAATTACCCAGACCCGGGACTGATAGAGAGGCTGGCAGGAACCCTGGTCTGCTGCACTCTCCATCCTACCCCTCCCGGGCAGCAGCACCAGCATATGCTCTTATCTTGGCAACACAGAACATGCTGCAGTGTGCTGTGCTGCAGTGAGGCGCTGCTACTGCTGAGCCTCTGCTTGTTCCTGTACGGGTAGAGGGGGAAAGATCACACTGATTGTGCTCCCCCCTCGAATTGACCTGGCTGAGGTACTTTGGGTTAGAGCTCAGTGCCCCCCACCCCGCTGGGCACTGCAAAGTTCTTTTTTCAAGTTTTCCCATAAGGGGGTGTAGCCACGCCTCCTGTGATTATGCCACGCCCACAAATTTTTATCACAGACCTCAGACTTCTAAGCAGTGGTGCTGTGTGTGGCCTGAGACCGCACATTACGCACAGCGCAGTCTCTCTGGGGAAGAGGAGGGGCGATGCATGCTGCCAGAGCCACTACCTGTCATCCAGTTTGACAGGCGCAGCGGCAGCTGGCAGCAGCAGGGTAGCAGAGCGGGGAGAGCACCTCTTCAGCTTTGCGTCTCCCTGCTTTGCATACCCTTTCTGAGCGGGTAGCACTGGCTCTGCATGTCCCCTCTTAGACAAATTTTTTCTAGTGTAAACATAACTAACCTAAGTAGCCTTTCCTCATAATCCAATGACTTTAAGCCTTTAATCAATTTTGTAGCTCTACTTTTCTATTTC